>NW_016107352.1:2838324-2858651 GCF_001604975.1 Cebus imitator | reverse complement strand
TTTTTTACAGTCGCTCTCTGTTGCCCAGGCTGGAGTGCAGTGGCACGATCTCGGCCCACTGCAACCTGTGTCTTCCAGATTCAAGTGATTCTCCTGCCCCAGTCTCTCGAGTAGCTGGAATGACAGGCATGAGCCATCACGCTTGGCTAATTTTTTGTATTTTTATAGAGACAGGGTTTCACCATGTTGGCTAGGCTGGTGAGTTCCTGAGCTCGGACTCCTAAGCTGAAGTGATCTGCCCACCTCAGCCTCGGAAAGTGCCGGGATTAACAGGTATGAGCCACCTCACCCCGTCACTATCCTATATTTTTATCAATAAAGTATTATATTGCAGCCATTTAAAAAATTTGATTTCATACTATTTCATAGTGTTGTTTCTTAGCACCAATTCTTTCTATGATTTGGAGGATACTTCCTTATGTTATTTAATTTATAAGCTGAAGTATGAGGGTATCACTAATCCAATTAAGACTCTATCATAAACTTCTCTGACTTGTTTAAATGATAAAAATGGGTCCAAGTTACCCAATAAGTTTAAAGTAAAGATTACGAAGGTAACCATTATTGTCAGAAGGGACTAAAAAAAATTACCCATCTCACATCTTTGTCCCCTCTACACTTCTCTGAAAATTATCATTGTCAGTAACATAGAAAAAGACCAAAAAACTCACTCTACTTTCAATATTTTCAAGACAGCATTTTTCATTTTTTTTACTTTGACTCTTTTACTAAGATAAAGAAGGTCATTTTCAACTATAGTCCTGCAAAAGTGATTAGTAATTTTAAGAGATGTGACCGCTTCCTTGAAATTTTATGCTCATTGAGATTAAGATGAGGAGAAAGCCACTAGCCCATATTGTCAAGTTTCAAGCTTAACTGTCTAGAACACAACCAAGGGTTAGAATTAATTTGGGGTTTCAAAACATTCACAGTACAAACCTCTGGCCAGAAGAAGTAGCATATTTATTATATGAGGAAACCTAATTGGGGGTGGGACAATAATTTTCATTCTCCCATCTGAACCCTAAACTAGACACCCAGTTCTCTAACACAACCCTGGGAGAAAGAAGGGATTCCCTCAAAATAACTGAACTGCCCCACCAGCTCTGTAGGATGGGAAGTTTGAAATAGAACTTTGCAGTGGTTTAGGGCATGACTCTTTATATTTTAGCAACATCTGGATTACCTGGAAGGCTTCTAAAACACAGATCATTAGTCCCCCCATCCCCAGAGTTTTTGACATAGAAGGCCTGGAGTGGGGCCCAGAGAGTTTGCATCTCTAGTAAGCCCCAGGTAATACTATTGCTGCTGATCTGAGGCCGCATGTTGAGAACACTGGCTTGGAAGAATTGTTAAGAAGTGCATCCCTCAAACCTGGACCTGTTGATCTGCTCTAGTAATGGCGGGGACAGACAGTGGAGAGCTTTGAATGCCGGATTCAGGAGATTTCTGTAAAAGACTCAACAACAGAAATTTTACACAATTTCTGGCACTCTTCTTATCACCTCATAAAATTTAAATTAGATATCACCTAAGAAATACATCTGTGATGTTTAGCCCTAGCCAGTCCTCAAATCTGTGCAGTTCAGACATCCTCTGTAGTCAGAGCCTGGTCCCATCTCTTATAGGACCTGGTCTAATCCTCCTTCCTTTCCCTACCACATCCCAGTTCCCATCACTGTTAACAGATCACTGCCTCTGACTCCATCAAGGAAATGGGAACCTTCTCTTCCTCCCTCCTTTCCCCTCCACTTCCCTGTGGCTAAACCTACCTGTAAGCATTTTTTCAGTCTTACCAGTATCCTGCCTCTTCTCAATATCCTAAACCTGACATGGTCACTTGAAATCATCTTCCTCTGTTTTTTTTTAATTTAATTTTTATTCCAATAGTGTTTGGAGTACAAGTCGCTTTTTGTTACATGGATGAATTATATAGTGGTGAATTCTGTTCCTCCATTTTTTAAACCACATACCTTCCATTGGCTCCTCTTCAGGCCACAAATATACTCAGGTCTCTCAGAGAGTATAATAATAAAATCCTTCCTTGGCCTGGCTTTCCCTGCTAGTCATCTCTCTATCCCTTCTGTTCACTGCCTCATGTCGGAAACACTAGTCTATATTTTTTGTGTCTACTGTCTTCCTTTTTCACCCTGCAACCACTCACAATCTGTCTCCAGTGCTCCCCTAAAATTGTTCTCACTGAGGTCCATGTGACCCTCTTCTTACCTTGCCATCTGTATATTTCTTGACATCTCTGGTGTTTAGCAGCCTTTATCACATTCTTTAATGAACATACTGTCCTCACACCTCAGCATCTGCAGCATCAGCATCTCCAAGATTGCATTCATAGCCTCTTCAGTTCACGTTCTATTATAATTTTCATCTTTGGAATAAATGAGCTTCATTGTTTCTGTCATCTGAATATTTGTGTCCCTCCAAAATTCATATGTTGAAATTGATCCCCACTGTGATAGTATTAAAAGGTGGGAACTTTAGGAGGTGATTAGGTCATGAGGGCTCCACCCTCACGAATGGGATTAGTGCTCTTATAAAAGAAGCTTGAAGGAGCCTGTTTGCCTCTTCTTCCATGTGAGGATGCAAGAAAAAAGCACCATCTATGAGGCAGCGAGCGCTCACCAGACCTTGATCTTGGACATACCAGCCTCTAGATCTGTAAGCAATAAAGATCGTTGTTCATAAGTTACCCACTCTGAGGCATTTTGTTATAGAACCCTGAATGGACTAAGACAATTATCTTCAATCACCTCGTGGGAATTTCCAGGCACTTCGGTCTGAGCATGCCCAGACCAATGACTTCCTACCTCTAACCCAGGCCTGTCCATCCTGTCTCAGTCTCTGGCACCACCATTCTTCACTCAGATGCTTATCGCAGAAATATCAGAATCATCACTGACTTCTCAAATGAGGTCCACTGGTCACTGCATCTGGTTGATTTTATTTCTCAGGTTTGTGTTCTCTACAAGCTCAGTGCCTAAATTCTGGCTCACACCTGAACAACCAAACTAGACTTACAACTGGGCTTCTTGTCTCCAGGGTTGGTGTGGAAAAGAACACAGTCTTTGGGGTCACCCAAATATGAATTTGAATCCCGGTTTCTCTACTTATTCACTAAGCACATCAGCAAGTTATTTAAGCTCTCTTGTGCCTATTTCCTCTTATATGAAATGGGATACTAACATCTACTCACAGGCTTATTGTGAGCATTTAATGAACTAATGTATTTCAAATATTTAGCACAATGCCTGGTACACAGTATGATCTCAATAAATGTTGATTTTGGCTTCCCACACAAATTCATCTTCCATAGTATTCCAAAGCAAACTCCTTAAAATCAAATTTTGATTAATTCCCTCCTAAAATGACTTTTCATCACCTAGAAAATAAAAATAAATCAACACAATCAAGTATAGACCTATCTTTCCAGCCTCCAGCCTGATTCCCTAAATGGATCCCTACCTTCCAGCCATTTGGATGAAAATGGCTGCTTGGATATTTGTTGACCCAGCTGCCTGGAATGCAGCCTGGTTCTCTGTTTGCCAGGTAAACCAATCCAACAAAGTTTCTGCTTCAATGTGGTCTTCCTGACAGTGGTTAATGATGAAACTTGGTGTGGCAGGGGGTGCTGTGGGGGTAGAGAGAGGGCAATGCAGTGTGTGCGTGTGTGTGTTTCCCGAGATGGAGTCTCACTCTGTCACCCAGGCTAGAGTACAATGGTGTGGTCTCAGCTCACTGCAACCTCCCCAACTGGGTTCAAGTGATTCTTCTGCCTCAGTATCCTGAGTAGCTGGGATTACAGGCGCCCGCCACCATGCCTGGCTAATTTTTGTATTTTTAGTAGAGATGGGATTTCACTATGTTGCCCAGGCTGGTCTCGAACTCCTGACCTCGTGATCTGCCCACTCCCTTCATGCTAACCTCATTGTGCTAGAATTTGTAACAATTAGCATCCTCTTTTGAATCCTTGGCCTTTTTATTCCATCTCCCCTTCCCATTCTGGGTGAGGTCATTTAGCATTTTCTTGAAATCTCTATTAGTACTTATTTCACCTGAACAAATCACTCACTGCTCTCTCCTTTCCCAATGTTTCTACAACTCCCCTGCCCCACGCTTTTGCCTCCAACCTCACCCTTCTCATGGGAAGATGTCTCTCCTGCCTGCCTCAGTGGAATCCTAGCTCTGCCCTAAGCTCACCACCTCTCCTGCCATCTCCTCAGGTAGAAGCTGTTCATTATCATATGTTCTATTTCAGGATAGTGAGAGGGTCAGCTTCTTACTTGCTCTCCAGGGCTATTTTGCCCTCCAGTAAAATGTCCTGTTTCTTTTAAGCTCAGGCCAGCTGGCTGTATCATCCTCTACCTCTTTTGATCTCTCCTCCTAATTCACTGAGGACTTTGGTACTGTGATCCCTGTTTCCTTTTCCATCCCAGTCTAGCTGTTTTCTGGCCCACTCCAAAGCTCACAGCACACCAGCATCTTGACCTTTTATTTCTGTGACTTCCTCATTTGCAGTGAATTCCACCCTCACCAGACTTCAGCTATACACATGACCACATCCTTGACTTATTTTCTTAAATCACTTGGGACTATTTCAGTTGTGAAATGCTAAATCCAAGCAACCCACTTTCTAACAGTAATCTCTTACGTTATAATTTTCTTATTCAAACACTTCTTGCATCCTTGTTCTTTGATCTTATAGGGGCATCCAATCCCTTGTTCCCTTTACTTTCTCCTGCCTGTTTTATTTCCTTTCTGCCCCAGCTTAGAGTCCTTGGCCTATAACATCAGAAGCTTTCTCGTCCATATCTCCCAATTCCTTGCTCTATTGTCCCTCCATCACACTCTGGTTAAGACTCCTGGCACACATCCATCTAACTGTGCCCCTCATTCACGCCCATATTTCCACTGCCACAATTTCTTGGAGGAAATCAGTCCTGAAGATTGAAGTTGCGAAAACATTCTGGTTTCTGACCACAACTGGACCCTCCAAACTGCCCAGAGACCATCTCTGATTCCCCAATCAGCTCTTCCTATTCTCTTCTGTGATGAGCTTAAATCTGCTCCCTTCAGTACTCCACTTCCCACTCAGCAGAGTATTTAACCTACTGGAGCATTAAGAGAATAGCCATCAAAGCAGAGTTTGCTCTGCTTTCCTTCACTGAATCTACAGACGGACACACACATGACCCCATCCTTTCCCGCTCTTCTATTAAAACAGAAGAGATGTCACTGCTCAGATTTAAAATTCACTTCCCTGCCCATGCTATGGATTTATTCATAGCAACATTTTCACGGCCTTTTCTCTACCTCACATTATAGCTATATTTTCTACTCTCCTTCACTGGCTCTTCCATGACAGCAACATCCTTGAGCTCTCTATAATCTCAAGAAAAAAAAAGGAAAGAAAATATCTAGATTTTTTTTAGTGCTTTCCTGCTTTCCCCTCATTCTTTAATGCATTGTAATTTGTGTCCCACCCTCAACAAATGCCAAAGACACTGCATTTGCCATGGATCTTACTGGCTTCTGAGTTGCTAAATACAATGAACATTTTCCAGTCCTGATGTTCCTGCTCTGAAGTATTTGCCATTATTACTAATTCTCTTTTCTGGGTTTTAAAGGATTTTTTATTATAGAAAATTTTAAACATATTCAGAGATAGAGAGACTAATATCAATCACCCAGCTTCAATAATTAGCAAAACATGGCCAGTGTTAGTTACCTACATTCACAAGCTCTCCCATTCCCAACTGCTTATTTTGAAGCAAATCACTGATATTATTTAATTTCTTCTGTATTTCAATATGTACCCCTAAAAGGTAACACCACTTAAAGTGATCATAAAAATTGCTAAAAATAGTAATTCATAAATATCATCAAATACACAGTTAGTATTTGCATTTCCCTGGTTTTTCACTTGGTTGTTTGTTTGAATCAATATCTATGTAAGATCCATATTTTAAGATTCACTGAAATGTCCCAAGTTTTGTTTTGTTCTGTTTTTTTTTTTTTTAATATATTGTTTCCACCTCCAATTTGCCCTTGATGAAAAATTTTGGTTTTATTGCAGAAACTAAATCAGTTTTCCTGTAGATATGCCAGCAATCTGGGTTTGGCTGATTGCATCCCTGTGGTGTTATTTAATATTTTGCATCTGTATCTTCTAAATTCAGAGATCTGGAGGATTGATAAGATTCAGATTTGATTTTGGTGGTAAGCCTACTTCAAAGGTGGTACTGTATATTTCCATAATTATGAAAAAGGTTGTTTCTATTTTTACAATATTATCAGCAATAATCATTGCCTAGATTATAGTGTTTGCAAAATGGTGATTTTCAATTTCTTTCTTTTCTTCTTTTCTTTTCCTTCCTTCCTTCCTTCTTTCTTTTCTTCCTTTCTTCTTTCTTTCTTTGGCTGAGTCTCGGTGATTTTCAATTTCTTTTTTTCTCTTTCTTTCTTTCTTTGACTGAGTCTTGGTGATTTTCAAATTATTTCTCTCTCTCTCTTTCTTTCTTTGACTGAGTCTTGGTGATTTTCAAATTATTTCTCTCTCTCTTTCTTTCTTTGACTGAGTCTTGCTTTGTCGCCAGGTTGGAGTGCAGTGGCGCAATCTCAGCTCACTGCAACCTCCGACTCCCTGGTTCAAGCAATTCTCCTGCCTCAGCCTCCCAAGTAGCTGGGGTTACAGGTACGTACCACCACCACCAAGCCCAGTTAATTTTTGTATGTTTATTAGAGACGAGGTTTCACCATGTTGGTCAGAATGGTCTCGATCTCCTAACCCCGTGATCCTCTGCCTCAGCCTCCCAAAGTGATGGGATTACAGGCGTGAGCCACCACGCCCGGCCCATTTCTTATTCCTATATTAGCTGGTATTCTGTAAAGAAAAAGGTCCCCTCATCAACAATTTAGTAACTTTGAAATATGATTAATATAGAAAAGACAGACTAAATGTTTGATTCTTTCATTTACTCAGTGGTTTTCAAAATAATGAGTCTGTTTATCTAGTATTCTCCATAGGTGGCCAATGAGATCTTTTATTAGTTTGTTTTCTTCAGTGTCGTTATGAACTCATCAATCTATTACCCTTATTGATGTTCTCTGGGCCAAGAGAAGCTTACTCAACTTGGCTTCCAAGTCCTTTGACAAAAACTTTGTAGTGCTGGTACAATCTTTGCTTGTTGTTGTAATAAAATAATCTCAGTTTATTTTATGCATTTCCTGCTCCACACCTAGAATCAGTAATTTCTTCTGGGATCCCTGGTTTCCTTGAGTGGAACTCGTGTTTGGGGAGCACATTCTAGGCACCAGGAATGTCATTGCTATTGAATTGGTCACTGTTCCTAGATCTTTTTGGTGGACAGAGCAGTGAATATGTTTCTTTTATACTGGAAGATAATACATGCCATGAGTTCTTATGATACTTCCCACTCAGATGCAGGATTACTACAGAATTGTTACTAAACTGCATGTATCTTTATTTCCTTTCAACCAAGCTGATAATCTTAGTTCTCAATGACTGAGTAATTTAAATTAAATTACTACTAGTAATTTAACTTATGTTATGATACAAATACAACTGTATCAAGATAACCAAAACAAACATGACAACCAGGAATATGAGTACTAGAAGTAGTTTAGATTTTTTTTTTCTTTTTTATAGTTTAAAAAAAACCCTTAAAATATATCCCTTTAAGGATGCATAACAAACATACAGGGTTTTAAGGTCATTTCAAATAATTCCTTAATGTAAGATTTTACTACCAATTTGAACCACATTAAGATTGATTCATGTTAGTTTAAATTTTTTAGGAATCAGTTTTAAAATTTATTTCATTTTCTTTTATAACTAAGTACAATATTTACATGGTTCCAAAATCAAATGTAAAAATAAGGTATATTCAAAAAGGTCTAGCTACTATTTTTTTATTTTAGCTTCCCATCTTGCTATAAGTAACTTTTTTGTTTATCCTTTCAACTTTGAAGTACATATTAATACAATTATAAACAATGATAATGTATTCTTTGAACTTCTCTCCACTTTGCTTTACTCATTTAAAAATGTATCTTAGGGATCACTCCATAATAGTACAGAGAAGTCTTCTTCATTTTCTCTTATACCTGAATAATATTACTCCCTTGGTACCATACTTTTGATTCACATAGCACTTTATTGATAGAGATTTTTGAGTTGTATTCATTCTTTTGCTATTCAAGTATCCTTTCAATGAATGTCGTTCTGCATATGTCTTCTTTCTTATTTTTGCTAGTTTATCTTTGGCACAGATTTCTAGAAGTGGAAATTTTTCTGTTAAAACATGTATTATTTTTAGATAACGCTAAATCCTCTTCCATAGTGTTGTGCCATTTTGCATTTCCAATGGCAATGTATGAGAACAGCTGGTTTCTTTTGGCCTCATCACAGAGTATGTTGCAAAACTTAGATTTTTGTCAATCTGATTGTTTAAAATAGGTTTCTCAACTTGGTTTTGATTTTAATTTCCCTTATAAATGAGGTTGTATATTGTTCCATATAGTTCAGAGCAAATTGTGTCCTCTAGACATGCTTTTTTCCATTAATACCCATGAAGCTGCAAAGAAAATTCTAATTTGTCCCCTATTTCCTGGGTTACTTTTTCATCTCCCTTTTCTAGTTCAATTTCTCCTGTTTATTTCTAAAGTATTCCTCTTCCTCCAGATTCCATGTTAGTGTTTCTTTTAAAATCAACTCCTGAGCCAGGTGTGGTGGCTCATACGTATAATCTCAGCACTTTGAGAGGCCAAAGCAGGCAGATTATTTGAGGTCAGGAGTTCGAGACTAAACTGGCCAACATGGCGAAGCCGTCTCTACAAAAATACAAAAATAAGACAGGTATGGTGGTGTGTGCTGTGTAATCCCTGTTTCTAGGGAGGTTGAGGCAGGGGATCACTTGAACCTGGGAGGCAGAGGCTGCAGTGAGCCAAGACAGTGCCACTGCACTCCAGCCTGGGCGACAGAGTGAGACTCTGTCACAAACAAACAAACAAACTATATATCTACATATAGGTATATCGACATAGATATATATCTCCACTCATTTGTGAAGATCATGGCAATTCCAGTGCATACATGCTTCTTGGAGGTCTCTCTCTTCTTCTGACCCACATATCTAACTGCCTAATGGAGATCTTGAAATGCCCCTCTCAGGCACCTTTAGCTCAACATGTGGAAAGCTTTCCTCAGCATGTCCTTCCCCTGCTGCTCTCCAGTGCAGGAATGCTACAACTCACCAGCTGCCCAGATGATAAACCTGGGTTTTCTACTGATGACACCCTTTCCTGTCTTCCTTCCATCAAATCAATCACCAATTTCTGTGGCTTTTATCTGTTAAATGGTTCTCAAATCCATTTACTTCTCTTCATCTCAGACTACTGGTTTAAGTCACTGTCATTTCTTTCTTACATTACTAGTGCCTTCCTTTCAGGTGGTCTCTGCTTTTCTTCTTGCTATCAAGCATGGCAAAAATTATCTTTAATTTAATTTAATTTAATTAATTTAATTTAATTTTGAGACAGAGTCTGGCTCTGCTGACCAGACTGCAATGCAGTGGCTTGATCTCAGCTCACTGCAACCTCCACGTCCCAGGTTCAAGCAATTCTCCTGTCTCAGCCTCCAGAGTAGCTGGGACTACAGGTGTGTGTCACCATACTTGGCTAATTTTTGTAAATTTACTAGAGATGGAGTTTCACCATGTCGGTCAGGCTGGTCTCAAACTGACCTCAAGCAATCCACCTGCCTCGGCCTCCCAGTGTGCTGACATTACAGGTGTGAGCCACTGCGCCCAGCCAGAATTACCTTTTAAAACATAACATAGGGTCATTTACTAGCTTAAAAACCTCCAATAACTCAAAATAAAAATAAACAACCAATCAATGAACCAAACAGAAAAACAAACAACCCAAGTCTCAAATCATATATTTTCATAGATACATGTAAGTAGACACTACCAAGCTCCAGCACATAGACATGAAACTGATCAAAGTTTACCTCTGGGGAGGGGACTGAGATGCAGGCAATGAAGGGGATGTTGTGGATGGGGCTGGGGCTGGTAGAGGAGGACTTCGGCTTTATCATTATTTAAATTGTTTGAATTTTTTATAATTAGAATGTTTTCAACTATTACCTACATGCTTAAAAATAAGTAAAATGGACTGAGAAAGTAAGCCTTAACTAGCTCTGAGGCAGACTGGGCTCACCAGAAGGTATATGAATTCCCAATGCCAGGTTGCCTGGAAGAGGCTTTAGTGAGAGCTGTTCCCAGGGAATGAGAAACCATCCTCTGCCCTTATATATTATCTGAGAATTTCAGTTAACATATTCTTACCTTTGTGGTCCACAGTTTGACAGTCCAGTCAAATGATGATGTGACAAACAGGTGAGAAAAGTCAATTGGGCCCACTGCCATGTGGCAGTTAATTCCTGTCACTGGCCCTTGGTGACCTTCGAAGACCTCACCAATACCTGCTTTGCTGTAGGAAGAGCACACATGAGCAGAATTCCAGTCACCTCTGCAAAGCAGTGATTGCTTAAAAAACAAAACAAAACAAAAAAACCCTCAACTCTGCATGATTACTTCTCCATAATTTAGAACAACCATACACCACCAAAATAAAATAACTTTTACAAGTATCCTGAAAGAAATTGTTTGCAAACATGTTACACTCTTTTTGATTATTTTAAAACAACGTAATCTTTTTAAAATACAGAATTTAATATCAATATTTATTATTTAATCCTTTTTGCAGAATTCCTCAAAGCCTATCATTGTTGATGCAGTTATTTTAATGAAAACAAGTGCAGGAGCTTTTACATTTATAAGGCTATTTTATTCTTGAGATAGCATTTTGCACATGGCCCGCTTTATCTCCTTTTTGGGGAGCTTATTGACTATTAAACTCCATCCATCCTTGAAGAAACAATTGTTTATTTTTTTCAAGGAAATTTCTTAAGTTGACATAGCTAAAGATGTAACACTTTGTGGAAACCCTTGTCACCACAAAATAATACACATAATTTAAATATAATATGGAGAAAATAATGTTTTCTCTTTACTGAAAACAGAAGAGAGATTTACAAACCCACTATAAATTCCATATGGGCAGGTATCTTGTCTTTCTCATTGCCAGGTGTTCGGTATACAGTAAGTGCTCAATAAATATTTGTTGCATGAACTAGCTAAGATAAAGAGACAGATTTATGTCTCAGTTCTTTTTTAAAACAGAAGAATATTTGAGAAATAATGATAGACATTTAAAAAATTACCCACAGACATATTTTGCTTATTTAACTAAGCTGGTATTATTTCCAGCACTCTATTATTACATAATATTCTGCATGCAATCATATACAATTAGGAAGATGTGAGAAAACATATCAAAAATGTTGTATTTAAAATATTCATGTGCATGAGGTTATAAATATGACAAATAAATATGTAGGGATTGTAGAATCTTAATATTATGTCACTAAGAATAAAAATGAGTTCAGTTATCAAAACATTTGGGCCTCTGGAGTGGCAATAAATGTCAATGTGCTTAGCAAAATTTGGAATCATGAGCAAAGTGCTACAGTGCATGTTCCACATAACAGGCACTCAAAAATTATGCCCAGTGAAACTGCTAACAGCAGTTCCACACATGATCATTTAAATTTGTTCTAATGAACTCGAGGAACTGATCTTTGAAGTGGCCCCTGGTGAGACTCCACTTGCTCTTAACAGCATCCTGAAAGGGTTTATAGGGTGCAAAATGAGGACCTTGTTTAATTTATGGAAGCGGATTTGCACCTTCACTATGTTAGGTGAAAAATAGCAATCCCCTGCTTCTCCCCCATAGACCTATTATGACCCATTTACAATGACTACAAAGCCAATGCCTGCTATGTTACAATTTTACTAAGGTCTATATTTTATATTTCATACGGATGGACCAATGTAAAAGCAACATTAAGCTTGTTGTAAAGAGATTTGTGGTGTGTGCTGTAGGGACCCTTCTTTTGAACCACAGTGTATATTCTGATAGTGTTTAAAAAGGACAATAACCACAGAACAAAAATGTTCATCATGTAAAATGTTGTTCACTTTATAATAATGAAAAAACCTGAAAATTATCAATGACTGTATTCTATAGCCTTCGTAGACAATTAAGGACCTAGGTAAAACCATGGGTTAAATCAACTGAACCTATACCCTGTTGATTCTAACACACATATGGATAAAGCTGTGACTCCATGTCTGGCCCTACTAAACTCTCTGTGCCTCTCATGCCACTTACAACATTTTACTCATGTTCCAGATACCTGTGTATTTTATCTTTCCCACCATCATCAGTTTTTCTGAAGACAGAAACCAGATCTACATGATGTCTGCAGGCCTTGCAGCACCTAATAATGCTCTTTGCTCAAAGTAGGCATACAACAAATGCATTCATGAATGAATAACTTTAACAAATCTTTTTATGCTTTGATAAAACTTTAATGTGTGGTTTTAGCCACGTTTTATGAAGGAGGGTCATTGGGAATGGACTGTGAGGCATATCTTCCTAAGTCATATGAGGGGGCAAATACTACTTGTTTCTATGTGCAGAACAGCAAGAACATCACAGCTTGTATAGTTTGAATGGAAAAACTCATATAGCTGAGCCATGGATGCTTGCTATTTCTACAAATCACAAAAGCACAGGGATATGAACATGGAACAATTTGCAGTTCCTCATTAAGTCTTTATAGTCTGGGATGAGTGCAAGAGATGAAAAAATCAATGGAATAAGAACTACTAAAGTAAAAGAGGAAGTAAGCACCAACGTGAACCTAGTGACCCTTTCAAAAGACGAGAGGCCATCTGTTAAGTACTGAATGCAATTCTGCAATGTGGTCCAAACTATTGGATTCCACTTTATGCTGACAACTCTCTTTTCCAGGGGCACTGTTAATCTCTCAGTTAAGGTAGAGTTCTTATCACCTGGGACTGCACGGTGGTTTATGTGACTCACTCTGTTCTGGCCCCTCTGGGAGGAAGGGTTTATATGAATATAAATATAGATTTTTTAGCTTCTCACTTACAATGTCCTAGGTACTGGACAGGAAATTAAAGATGAAATGGGAATAATGTAGTAAGAGAAAGGAATAAACTAAAATATGATTAATGCTATTGTAGAAGCATAGGAAAAATGTATGAAACAGTAAACTTGACGGCCTACAGTTTTATCTCACTTATTCTACTTTAACTTTCTCCATAGCACTTATCGTCATAAACTATATATTTATCTGCTTATTTGTATTTTACCCTCAACTAGAATATGAACTCTAGGTCTATCATGCTCTTTACTGTACCCTTATTATGGTGCCTGGCACATGTAAGTTCTTCATAAACATTCCTTGGAAGAGTGAATGAATAAAATAAATGAAAATTCTATGGGACTTAAAGGTGTGAGTGGTTTTCTTTGCCCAAGAGTCAGGAAAGGTTTCACATGGAATGATCTCTGTGCTGGCTCTTGAATGATGAGGGGGAATTAACCAGGCCAAGAAGGGAGAAATGCTAGACCCGGTAAAATAAGCTGAGTGTAGAAACTCACCGGGGCATGGAGGGATAAGAAATACTTGGGGATTGTTATCTCTGACGGGCATGTGGCTAGACTCTGGAGGTATGCAGAGAGGCTGGGAAGGTGCAGGTGGTCTATTATGAGATGCTCAGAAGCTTGAGCTTTTTTCTCTCAAGGCAGTGTGAACCACCAAAGTCTTATGAATAGCTAATGACCAGAGCAGATGTAGCTCTTTAAGATAATGAAGACTTGAAGTTGTGCTTTCCATTTTTTCAGAGATGCCTTTCTCATAATGCAAGGTGGTTAAAATCCAGAATATGATAACAGACTTTCGGAAATGAGGAACAAGTTATCAGTAAGGAAACAGAAAATCACCTTCCATGGCGACAAGCTGTGTAGACTGTACCTTCCTCGCTGCCAACCACAAAGTTATTGACGTCTCCCGTTGGGAAAGCCATTCCGGTAACAGCAACAGGCTTGGACTTATTGTACACCAGCTCCATGCTCTCCTACCAAAACACGGTGTGGTTACATTTCCATCTGTCAACTCCTTGCCATGCCAAAGATAGCACGGAAAAATCATTTGGCTAAATCGTCTGTTTGCTTTTCACACAGCGTTACAAAAGACCCTGGCTGTGCCAGAAACCATGCTTTACTGCCCCTGACATTCATGCTTCTGTGGATCTCTGGTTTCAGGCCGGCTGGATTTCATCAGCATGTGCTGCTGCTTCTTAAGTCAGGCAGAGATGACAGGTGAGAATTTTGAAACTAATGGTGCAGAAACTAAAGATAATACTGTAATGGTTACACTTGTCAGCTCCAGGCTTTAATAAAACACACAATACCCTTGTATTTACAAACATTTTCAAAATCAATTGTTCATGAGAATACACATGTATTAATATCAGATGTACTAAGCACATTTGTCAAAGCAGGAGTGTGTGTCCTCCATGGACTAAAACCAGAAAGTTGTCACTCAAGTCATAAAAAACAGATTTCAACAGGGACTAGATTTCACGCAGGGCAGCCATTGGGTGAATAGGCTATAAGCCTGGAAAGAACAATATTTAAATCAGTCTTTAAAATAGCAAACAGGAGTCTTTATTTTACATAATTTTTAAAAAATTGAGAATTAAAGAGTTCTAATCTTAAAAGATGTACTGCTGAATTAAGTTTAATGACAGAAAGTAATTATAACTTATATCCCTGAGTATATCTGGCTATTTATATCAAACAGCCTATTTTGTGTGTCTGAAATAATTTTTTAAAAAATCATTCTGAGGTATCACATCATTATAGTTGCTTAAGAGTTTAGTCTTTCTTGTGCAAATAAACTGGACCATTTCATCCAGGGAGTCCGTTAAATTGAAAGCACAAGCTAACAATCTAGGCAGCACAGATCATTCTGATCCTGTGATGTGCTCAAAGTTTGTGATATCCACACACAGGGAGCACATCAGCATCTGGGCTAAAGGAGAGGATGCTGTGACTATGTCATACAGAAAACTGGATTATCCAGTGATCTGCTTCATCACTAAAGTTGGCAGCAAGGAAGGAAAGGTCTCTTTACCCATTTGGAAGAGAGAAAGACCAGGACAGCTGTTAGATGCTCCTACTCTTCCCTACCATTATGAAAGCCATGTCATAAAATTCTCCATCTTTGTATAGACACAGGAGTCTGTGGACATGCTAAAACTAATACAAATGGACCTAGAGCCATCATGTGACTGGTTTTAACCTAAACAAATATGTGTACTGAGCAAAATGGGCAATTAAAAATTCCTAAATAGAGGGTTTGCTCTTATGTCTGTTTATAATCTCCAGGCTTTTAAAAGAAAACAACACATTGCTGAGAATTTTAAGACAAAGCCATAAAATACCCATAGCTCCAGGCCTCTATAATGTTAAAGATCAGCAAAAATAGAAGAACTTCAATTGTAAGCAGCTTATTAGCACTCTCTCTTTTTTCTCCCTCAAATATATTTTTTAAAAACTTAGTATTCTTTACATCTATATTTTGTGGAGATTTAAAGGAGGTTCTTTCTTCACAGTTTCCATATTTCCTTGTGTGTGTGTGTGTGTGTGTGTGTGTGTGTGTGTGTGTATAATAATAATAATTATTTTTTGAAGAGACAGGTCTCACTCTGTTACCCAGACTGGAGTACAGTGGTGTGATAATAGTTTACTGCAACCTCAATTCCTGGGTTCAAGCAATTCTCCTGCCTGAAATTCCCAAGGAACTTGGACCACAGACATGTGCTACCACACCTAGCTAATTTTTTAAGTTTTAGTAGAGAAAGGGTCTTGCTGTGCTACCTAGGCTGGTCTTGAACTCCTAGGCTCAGGTGATCCTCCCACTTCGGCCTCTCAAAGTGCTGCGATTATGGGTGTAAGCCACTGTGCCCTGTCTCTTTATGTATATTTTGAAAATTTAACTTCTTCTAAAAGTGTGTGACAGACATTCTAGGGTGGTTATCCTGGGAAAGAATATAGAAATGTTAACATTGAGAATTATCTGCTAGGTATTGTTTTTCAAGTTTCTTCATGTTTCCTTACATTTTTGTCAAAGGCTATTACAATGACTTCTCTGTGGATTTTGGTTGGAGGAGAGTGAATACTGTTTTTCTCACACAAAGATATGTGGAAAAAGTGTGTATGTATGTGTTCATGTGTGTATGAGCTGTCTCTGTATGTGTGTCTATGTACACATATCTTGCAAGTTGCATTTAGTCGTCTCCCTTTGACAGCCTCTCCCACTTCTCTTCCTTTGTTTGGTTCCCACTGTTGCAATCAGTAGTGGTTTGCAGACTTTGGAACTTTTTCATTTTTGACTTCTCATTTACTGGATAAAGAATGACAGGAGCCATACTAACAAACATTCCAGAGGGGAAAACAGATGGTTTGATAAATTCTTCATGCACACAGGCTATTGTCTAGGCTACGGATACAAGCAAGAGCTTGGATTTCTGTTTTGCTAGGATACCTTCCCTCCAATGCAAGTACCCGTAAGAGATTGCTCTGCTGAGCTCCAACCTCGTTTACATCTGTTTAACAATGCTGTAGGGTAAGTACAATTCATACCATAGGCTAACTTCCACAATTACTATGATTTAGAATGGATTATTTCATTTTCAGTTGAAACTGACCTAAGGATTAATGTATTACAATAATTATATGATTTGTGGTAAAGGAAATGGGTTTTGGCTTCAAGAGAAGATCGCTGAAAGCAAGTACCACCCTTTCAAGTGCATCCATTGGTTTTAGTTCCTCTAGGATGTGAGAGTTTGGCTTTTAGGAACTACATTCCATTATGTAGGTATCTCTTTTAACCAGGATGCTGTTATGTGTAGGGAAAAACAAACCCACCTGTGGAGTTGAGAGCATGTCCAGGCTCCAGGAACACATTTTGCCATCAGTGGAGACAGTGATGAGGTTATGAGCATTCTGGGTCCCAACAACATTTACACAGTACACGGGATGCTGCAAAAATATAAACAAGGAGGATCAGACACAGATCCAAGAGGAAGCACTTACATTTGAGTGTCAAACACATTACTCTAAAACAAGGATTAAAGACTGACATAATCCTACTGTAATACAAGCCTCAGGTCATTTGCTGCTTTTGATTTGAACCTGATTTCTTTCTAAAAGCTCTGGAAGCAACACACCATAGTGGAAATACTTACAAAGCTTCACCTTGCTTAGTCAGAATGCAATGCAGTGGAACAGAAGGAAGCTAGAGCAAATGTGGTTTGATGGAGCAGAGGCAACGCAGGGAGGTGAATCTGGATTACTTGAATAAGTCTCCACTGCGTAGTTTGGCTTCTAAGCTAACAAGAGTGATGGAAAAAGTCTTCAAAACGGTAGAACTATTGACTTTTGGAAAGAATATACGTAACTAAATCTGGAGTTTAATGCATTATAGTAACAGTGCCAAATATTTGTTAATATTCTTTATAAAAAGTGGTTAATATTCACAACCATTTTAATTTGGGGAAGAGATACTGGTGGTGAGATTATTGGCACAATGTACCTAGTGAGATAAAATCAGTTTATGTTGCTGCAAAATCTAGGATAATGATATATTTATTTTTCAAAATATCGTTTGCAGTAGTATAGAGGCTTAGATTTGGCCAGAGCATTGAGAAAGGTCATTTATACAAACTGGGAACCATACACAAGATGCTGTAACTCTCTGTCATGCTCTAGTGGGTTATCCCACTCTGCAGAATTCTTAATGGTAGGCTAAAATCATTTGCAGCTGTGTATTAAACACTAAATGGAAGATTAACATGAGCAGAACCTACAGCAATCTGTGTTAGATTTCAGGCATTTCAGCCATCAGTGGCCAAACCACATTTACTTGGTGCTTCTTTGTGCAAATAGCTGACAATGTAAGTCTTACCCTTGATGAGTTACTGTCCATAATACCTAGCCACAACTACAGTGAAACAACATTTAATATTGGAAAGTTGATATTGCGTAAAGAATAGTTCCCAAACTATTATTATCATATAAACTGCTGGTCAGAAGGAGTGGAAATAATCATCTAACGTAGCTACTCATTTGCCTCGACCAAGAGGTGCTCCAAACTCTGCTTAGACACCTTTCTTAAAGGTCAGCCAGTTTTTGCAGTATTTTCTGGGGGAGTTTTTCTTCCACTAATGGGGAAAAAGAAGTTCAAGGAGATACTTTCAGTGTAGTGCCCTCTGGGATCAAACTGATCAAGTCAAAACAGTACAGCTTTTTGAATATTTATAGATAGTTGTTCCCTATTTACTCCCCTCCCTGCCAAGTTTTTTCTTACACAGAATGTCACTAATTCCTTCATCTGCTCCTTGTGTACTTGGTTTTCAAAACCTTCCCTATCATGGCGAATCTCTTTTGAAAATGCTGTATTTTGTCTGAGTTCCTCTACCAGTGAGGTTCTAAGAATAAAACAGAACTGTCTACCTATATTCTGACCAGCAGAATATAGAAATCTGGGTAGCATTGAATTATCACTTTTCATCTGATAAAAAATATGCCTGCATCTAATGCATCCTAAGAGTACATCTGCTTTGTTGACAATTATATCACCTCTTTCCCCCATGCTGATGGATAGTCAACTAAGTCCCTATGTCTTTCACCCCATATTTTTACTGGAACTTCCAAATGAATCAGTCATAATAGATCTGCACAGTGCTAAGTACAGCAGAGATCTGAAGCTAAGTGTTATCCCAATCAGTTCTCCAGATATCATGGGGATCGATTGGTTGTGGGTCTGTAGGCTATGCTCTTTCCCAAGTATCTGGTGTATATAGAGCCCAGGCAGTGTACTATCAAATTCAAACCCAGAGCTACACAGCATGCAAAACTCTATGTGGAAATCAAATGGGAGAATGGATGTAATGAATTTTCACCTGAAAACAGTATTGACAGTACAACTAAAGAATGGGGAGGCTGGGTTCAAATACTGTTATGAACCTGAAATCCATCTTGTTTTTCAGCAAGAGTCCAGTAGGGCTTTTTTGTTAACCACTGAGCATCTACACAAATCATTAAACACTAACAGATCAAGACTCAGAAAGGTCCAGCAGAGAAAGGAGCAAGTCTAGAAGAATGTGTAGAGCCAAATGCCCCAAGTAAGAGTGTGTGTGGCAGCCCCTCCTAGGCTTTAATCAGCACTACCGGCCTGTGCTTCCATGAGTAATAAAAGTCAGTTTAAAAGAAAAAAGAGGTGTAATGAAACCAAAACAGAAGCAGACACCGGGGCATGAAAACACACACACACACACACACACACACACACACACACACACACACACAACTCTACCATTAAGGAAGAAAAAAGCTACAGTACACCTCATTTTTCCAATATAGATGCCAGATTGTTTTTATTTATTTTAGAAATAAACTTACTGTGTGCCAGAAGGATTTTGTTTTAGTTATGATTTCCTGTTGTCCCAAATGCATATGTGTGGTGGGTGTGAAAGGAAATTAGTGAGTAATCTGTGGTGGGCCTCTTTTTCCTTTTTGATCCTGGTACTAATCAGCCACCCAATAGTGAAAGTTGAAAGACAGTCATAAAATTAACTGTTCGCTTTTAGCTATAGATTAGAAAAAACACAGCAAAAGAGAAAAGTGGACAAGCTTTTGTTTTATTTTCTTTCTCTTTTTTTTTTTTTAAGAGGAAGTCTCCCTCTGTTGCCCAGGCTGGAGTACAGTGGTGCAATCTCGGCTCACTGCAACTTCCGCCTACCCATTTCAAGCAATTCTTCTGCCTCAGCCTCCCAAGAAGCTGGGATTACAGGCATGTACCACCATGTCCAGCTACTTTTTGTATTTTCAGTAGAGACTGTGTTTCTCCTTGTTGGCCAGGCTGGTCTGAAACCCCTGGCCTCAAGTGATCCACCTGTCTTGGCCTCCCAAAATGCTGGCATTAGAGGCATGAGCCACCATACCTGGCCCATTTTATTTTCTAACAGAAATAACACCAGTAAGTGTGATAACAATAGTATTTTAGTTGTGATGATCACACTCTAAGTTACTTGCAAAAGAAACTGTAATTCTCGATGGGCATTTGGGTTGGTTCCAGGTCCTTGCTATTGTAAACAGTGCTGCAATGAACTGCACGATAGACTGGATAGGGAAAATGTGGCACATATACACCATGGAATATTATGCAGCCATCAAAAACGATGAGTTTGGGTCCTTTGTGGGGACATGGATGAACCTGGAAACCATCATTC
>NW_016107352.1:2799510-2837996 GCF_001604975.1 Cebus imitator | reverse complement strand
TTTGGAAGAGCTCCTGGGTTTGAATTCTTCCCAAAAGCTTACTGCTAAATCTTCTAACATTTAAAATCACCATTTTGGAAATTTCAGAAGGTATGTTCAGAAATACACCAGCCATCCGAACAGGGCCAAGACATGGTTTCACACTACTTCAGTTAACACCTGCATCAAGCCCATCTTCTCCTGGGCCACAATTTTCTGTTATTAGTTTGGGGAAATGGGGTAGGCAAGAGCAATTTCCCGAGTTTCCCAAGAACTAGTTTCACCTGCATGTGTCTTTGGCCCCAGTCAATCAGAATTAAGGCTGAATTGGTATTTGTCATTTCCCATTGGTAATCTTACAAGAGTGGGAGAATTTTCCTCCTCATGGACTTAGCTAAGTAGTTGGCAGTCCTTTTTCATGCCAGCGTGCTTTTGAGGCCAGGATACGAAACAAATGAGGCAAAAGCATTAAGGAAATTGAAAACAAGAGTAGAGCTGTATCCTTGGGCATAATTTGGGTATTTCAGAGAAAGAACATCAGTTACCCTGAGTGTCAAAGTAGCAAGGATTGATGGAGACGTGCCTGTCTTCTCATTCCTCTGAACAATTGCTATACACAACTGCCATTCTCTTAAAGGAAATGACAGAGTAGTTGTCTTATGAACACTATACTGAACCTCTTCTACTAAATTATGGGTAATGGTTTTGAGATGTTGACTTTTAACCCCAGGGATTATACTGTCACTTTAGACTTTATGTTGAGACTTATACCACACATTCCAGAATTTAAAGTCAAAGTACTCTCTCAAATCACAAATGGAAAAGGCCTGTTGGCAAAGTCCCACATATCATCCCTAGACATAAAATGCTTACTCTTCAGGATCTATTTGAAAATACATGTTTACATCTTACAATGTAAATGTACTGGGTTTCTTTGGGAAAACAATTCCACAGATGCCTCTTCCAAGGTTTCTCTTTACTGGTGGCCTTTGGGAGAGCCAAGGAGATCCTCCCTACATGCTAGCACATGTAGATTATTAAGAGATATCCCTAAAGCCAGTGCTTCCTTCATCTACTTTTCACTCCACTTTTAGTCGGTCAGGATTCAATCATAATACAGTAGATCCTCCCAACTTGGCATTACTGGCAACATCCATACTTTTCTAAGTAGAGCTATTTTCTCTTTCAGGGCCTGGGGGCTCACAGGGATGTGGCAAAAGTTTACATTACCGTATGTGCAGCAGCTGACAAGGGTGTCCGCTGCACCGGAGTCCTTCGATGACTGCGATTGTCCCAGAGGACAATCTGGCCCGAGTAAGTCCCACCAACCACCAAGTTAGGATGGAAACGGGCAAAGCAGACCGACATCACAGAGGACTGTCAGGGAAAAGGAGAGAGAGAGAGGGAGAGAGAAATAGAGAGAGAGAGAGAGATGCACTGTGAAATGGTTGTAGAAGGCTTGTTTCTTCCTGAAAATAGTTCAACATGCAAACGCAATACATCCTGGAAAACAAAAAGCAATTTAAAGCTGGGACTGTAAAACTGCATAGTTACTAAGAAATTTTGTACATAGGCACAGGAATTTCTTTGGAGAGGCTGACCAATGATTACTCCTTAAAATCTGAAATTTGAAGTCTTGTCCATGTTATCAAATAGGCATAAAACCTATCTTAAGTACATCATGGTTTTGTGGTCTCTAAAGCTTGATTTATAAACATTACCCATTTATCACAAATAATTGCAACATAACTAGTACTAATTCTGCACTGAAGCCTTTACGAAGAAATTCCTTACTTTGAGAGCATGGCTACATCAAATTATACTATTTGCAGTGTTGGTAAAGGCAGAGTAATTCTAGCCTCAAGGACTTTAAGATGAGGTCTTCCAGTGTGGCGATTCCTCAAGGATCTAGAGTCAGAAATACCATTTCACCCAGCAATCCCATTACTGGGTATATACCCGAAGGATTATAAATCATTCTATTATAAAGACACATGCACATGTATGTTCATTGTGGCACGGTTTACAATAGCAAAGATTTAGAACCAACCCAAATACCCATCAATGATAAAGAAAATGTGGCACATATACACCATGGAATACTATGTAGCTATAAAAAAGGATGAGTTCATGTCCTTTGCAGGTACATGGGTGAATCTGGAAACCATCATTCTCAGCAAACTGACACAATAACAGAAAACCAAATACTGCTTGTTCTCACTCATAAGCGGGTGTTGAACAATGAGAACACATGGACACAGGGAGGGGAGCATCACACACTGGGGTCTGTTTGAGGGCGGGGGGCTAGGGAAGGGATAGAGGTGGGTATGGAGGTTGAGGAGGGATAACATTGGGAGGGATAATGCCTGATGTACGGGGGGATGGAGGCAGCAAACCATCATGGCCTGTGTGTACCTACGCAACAATCCTGCAAGTTCTGCACATGTGCCCCAGAACTTAAAGTATAATAAAAATAATAAAAAGATGAGATCTTCTTTTTGTTTTTGACTTAATGTAGATTTCTAGGAAGTATACGAACCTCAGACTGATCCAACTGGCACCTCCTAAAATTCGCTCACCTCCCACGGGCATTCTTCCTGATCTTAATTCTGCCCACTTTAGAAAACTCTTAAAGCTATTCTTTGCCTATTTTAGCAAACAGCCAGAAATGGATTTCAGTCCAGCTCTGCCATGGTCTGTTATAGTCTGTCACAAATGTGGTTTTTGAAGCTCCACAAAAGACTGGACACTACACTTTGTAGGAAATTACTTAGCTGATAGAACCGTAATGCACTTAAAATCAGACAAGTTACTGTTCTGCATCTGATAAGTCCATTTTGATTCCTACAGTTCTTTCCATATTTGCATTTATAAGCTGAAGTAATTGTTTTTAGTGAATACATTTCATGCCTTAATTAAATTAAATGAAGTCATGGAGAACTTAGCATGTGTAAGGAAGGTATTGTACTAGGAATGGTAGGAGTAAAAGGGTCATTGCCCTCAGCAAACTTGTGCTCTGGGAAAGGGAACTAAAAAACATGCACACAGATGAACAGATGGGCTACCAGTCCATACAGTGCCTTTGTGGAAAACAGAAAAAGGTGTCCTCTGCAGACACACAGTCATGTTGGCAAGTACATGCCTTGGCAAATGGAGAGTAAGATGGATTTTCATCCCCACGTGTCCCTTTGGCACGACTTGCACACCCAACTAGCAGCCTTGAATGTGACACATGCCATGACTAAATTGTAGGAGCATGTGGTGTGTATGTGTGTCTCTGTGTGTGAGGCGGACAGATGAAAGGGGAAGATTTGTTTTAGTTAGGGGAGTGGAGAGGAGGCTGGAAATGGTGAGATGGTTAGAAAGACCTCATTGAAGAGAATGAATCACACCTTGAAGTATATATGAAACATTCAGAGAGTGGAGAGAAGAAAAAGGCATTCCTGAAGGATAGGATAATGGGGGAAAAGGACTGGAGGCAGCAAAATGGGACAGGTGATCAGCCTATAGTCTTTTTTGGCTGGGAAGGGGTTTGCATGGAAGAATCAAATAGTAGGAAGTGTGGCAAAGAGATCGCCTGGGCTAGACAGGAGAAAGCCTTGAATGGCATTATTTGGATTTTTTTTCTGTGAACAATGGTGAGAAATCACAACTTTCAGGCAAATGAGTAAGAGGATCCAAGGTTATAACTGATATGCTAGCAAAGTAGTAACAAAAAACCCCAAAACAAAAATCTATGACGTCTTTTTGACTAGTAAACTAAACATCTATTCACACACACACACACACACACACACACACACACACACACACACACACACAGAAACCAAACCCAGATCTCCTATCAGACTAAGGGTTCCTAGTCAGAAACAGCCTCAGATACTCTGAGGGAGAATAAAGAATGTAGACTATTTTTCAATGTCATGTTTCCCCACTTTGAATGATTTTCTGTTCCAATTCCTTGAACGTGATTCAATGGAGAACATGCTCATGCCCCAATCTGGTTTTCATAAAGTTCAAGAACAACTTTCAATAATGATACTGAATTAAAGAAAAAGAAAATAATGCTGGTCAGCTTCTTGTTTTACACATCCCACATAAATGATTTCTTAGCTTTCAATTGATGAAATTCTTATGTTGCTGGAGCTATGTTGGAAACTTTTTTTTTAAAGCTTCAGAAAGATTTAAAATTATCCAGGTGGTATCAACAATTGAATTTACCAAAGCTTGAATCAGTATGGATAAAAGAATGTCATTCATTTTAAAAATGCAGAATTCAACCACTTGATTGCTTCTGTGTTTCAGCTGAATCCTAGCAAACATACCTCCCAATCTTGTACTGTTTGTTGAGACTAAACCAGAGGAAAATCAACAGTGGAGGTATTTCTACAAAGCTGAAACATAGTTGGCAATCAACTAGAACCCAACCCCATAGGATGATAAATCCAATACCTACTTGTTCATTCATTAATTTGTTCATTCTTCCTTCATTCATCATCCAACACTTAGCACCAACTAAGGACTACTAAACCATTTCAAAAACGTTAAATGTCACAAGAGCTCCCCCATCTCAAATTCAGAATTCTATTTAAATTTGATAAAAAGTCAAGTGAATGCTAAAAAAGAGTAACACCACCTTGCAGTGCCAGAGTTCTGCCTCCAGAGTCTACTTTGTTTTGCTGCAAACCTATTTTTATAATATATCCATGAGGAAAAGGAGACTTTTTTTTTCATTTTCTATTTGGAAGATAAGGTATAGTTATGTTAATCAGTTTCACTTATATCTTAAGCTCAACACATTGATTATAATATATGTTATATTTATTACATGACATATATGTTTAAATATATACAGATATATTTACATATCTATTCTATGTTCAACACAGATCTCCAGGGTACACCACACTATCCACTATTATTCATGTAAAAACACTAAGGCAGTAAGATCTCAGTTACCTAGATGTAAACTTGAGAATTCAGTCATTTTGCAAGATGTCTTTATATACCCTGATGTTTGATGTAACGGTGGCCAACATTTGGATGACTGACTTAATTATTTTTCATTTGCCTTGTTATTCTGTAAGAATATATGTTTATAGATATTTTTATAGTCTTAACTACAGTTTGGAGAATGAGAGCTCATCTTCTAATTTGGAAAGTCTACATCAACAATCCTTACAGTAAAAGGTTTGGGAAACCTTTAACTGTTGCAACCCCCTGCTGTTCACACAGCCACCTATGTAGTCACTGCTGTTGTGCTGATTGTCATAGAATTTACTGACTGTCAGTAAAAAGAGCAAATGATGATATCATCCTGCCAATTATCTCTATTTGGTTAAAAATAAAAAAGCACTTCAGAAAGATTGGTTGACACTACTAAAAAGTGTGGGGGATTTTTTGTCCTTCATTCTTAACAGTTTATTTTTCTGGAGATAAAATCTTAAAAAACATTATTAATAACACCATTGTTATTTAAAAAATTTCATTACTTTCTTATGCAGTTGAAATTTTATATTAAATTATTTAGTGTTATAATAAAGCATTATTAAACTAAGACTAATAAAACGTAGACAAACAAAATTAACTGGAAACAAGCAGTTTCCTTGCTTTGTTATTCTATGAGAATATATATTATGTGTATTGATATTTTTATAGTCTTAACTCATTACCTATTTTATTTTATTCCTTAAAATATTAATGACTTAGAATTACTTTGAAAAATAATGTATGGCCTTTAAAAAATTCAAATCAAGTCGGGCACAGAGGCTAACAGCTGTAATCTCAGCACCTTGGAGGTCAAGGCGGGAGGATTGCTTGAGCCTAGGAGTTCTAGACCAGCATGGGCAACATGGCAAAACCCATCGCTACAAAATATTTTAAAAAGAAAAACAAATCAGGTCATTTATGCAAGTAGAAAATAATTATAAAGTTGCTGAGGATTTTTCAATAATGTTAACTAATCAAAGTAAGCTTTCCTGTTGCTACAGTTGAACTCTATTTTCACAAGCTTTTGATTTCATCGATGTGGCCAGGTTGTTGGTCAAATCAGGGGCTCACAAATATCAGCTCATATGTAACAAGCTTGATGGAAAACTGGTAAGACTGACTGTCAATATTTCAACACATATAACACAAAGACAGTGTTACATTAGGAACCACTATTTCCAAGAGGGCAAGTATTGCATTTTGATTATTTGCCCAATATGTTTTTCCCCAAGTTAGGACAAGCAAAGTTTTCAGACTATATTTTGAAGACCAAGCCATCTCTATTGACAATTTCCAGTGTTTTCAGCAGCATGCCTTGGCCAGAGGCTCCTGAGAAAATGGTTTTTTAATTCTGAGTAGATGGCCCAGTTACTGGCCGTCCCTGCAAAGACAGACCACCTCCTTATCCATATAGCCACATGTTCATTTGCACATGAGCTGACCCATTAAACAGAGTTCCACCTCTTCATCATCAATTTAAAGAGAAGTCAGTTTATTTTACAACATTCACAGGGAATTCCACAGAGACGAGGGTGAGATTCTGCTTGGAATGTCTCCCTTCACTCACCGTACACCATCACTGCATTCAATTCAAGTTAGCCCAGACCCGTCTTTAAGTGGCTGTGGAAGCTGTTTTCTATTTTGTAGAGCTAATGCAGGCCAGTTTAGAGATGGTACTTCCCCTTAAGCACATACCCAGTTGCCCAGGGTGAACAACCTTTGGTCATTCCACGCTGGGACGCCCACCCCCTAGGCTCCCATTTGATCTGGTTGCCTGTGACCTTCTGTGCGTGGCACTCTGCCCACTCCCCAGCCATCATGCCTGGGTGGGAGGAATAGGGGTCCTGCTCTCAAAAGCATCTCCTATTTCAAGTACCCGCTCTTCTTGGGAGAGGATGGTCCTCAGGGAGAGACTGGTCATATTGTTGCCATATGCCGTTTAATGGTGGCTGACGTTTTATTTGCCTAAAAACAAATGCTTCACTGTCAGAGGGCTTTGAGGCAGCCAGATCAGACGTCTCTGACTACTAGTGAACTAGTGTGTATTTCTGCAAGTATCTAAGAAACCCACAAAGACATTTCTTTTGTTAATGGAAACGTTTAGTTGGAGGAGACTGCTGTTGAAAACCTCTCCTATAGGCAATCATGTAGCACCAGCCATTTGGAAACATGGAAGGTGTAAGCTGGTCAAGACGACATGAGTCATGGGTCAGGAACTTAACTCCAATTGAGAGGAAGGGAAAGGGTCCTTTTTTCTTTATATTATTATTATTATTATTATTATTGAGACAAGGTCTTACTCTGTCACCTAGGCTGGAATGCAATGGCACAGTCACAGCTCACTGTAGCCTCAGCATCTGGGCTCAAGGGATCCTCCTGCCTCAGCCTCCTGAGTAGCTGGGATTACAGGCACATGCAACTACACCAAGCTAATTTTTAAATTTTTCGTAGAGATGGGGTCCTGCTATGTTGCCATGGCTGGTCTCAAACTCCTGGGCTTAAGCAATCCTCCTGCCTCCACCTCCCAAAGTGCTGGGATTACAGGTATGAGCCAACATATCCAGCCTCTTTTTTCTTCTAAAACTCTCCCCTCCTCTCTCTAAGTCTCTGTCCTGGTGCACAGGCTATTCTTCTAAATTCTAAGAGGAGTAAGCTTCTACCAAAAGTAATCACCCCATTAATGTGGGGATGGCCAGGAGCAACGACTGACTTTGCTACCTGCTCCTTCTTGACATGGTTTGTATTAAGAAATAAAAAGCAGCTAATTCTAAAATTTGATTTCCCATAGATCAGAAATCCATTATCCTGATGACCTTTCTTAGAATTCCTTGGAATTTTCATGGCTTTCAATATTTAGACCCTATCATGTGCCTTGCCCTGGGTTTTATGCTGAGAATACAAAGGTAGTGTGCAAACCACAATGGCATACCATTTCACATCCACTAGGCTGGCTATAATTTTTTAAAAATGGAAATAAGTGTTGGTGACAAGGTGGAGAGATTGGAACACTCATTACAATGCTTGTGGGAATGTACAATTGTGCAGCCACTCTGGAGAACAGTCTGGCAGTTCTCCAAAAAGTTAAACATAGAATTATCATATGTCCCAGCGATTCCACTCCTAGGTATATACCCAAGATAATTGAAAAAATATGTCTGCACAAACACTTGTACACTAATGTTCATAGCAGCATTATTCATAATAGTTAAAAAGTGGAAACAATTCAAATGTCCCTCAACTGAGGAATGAATAAATGAAATGTGGTAAATCCATACAATGGAATGTTTGGCAACAGAAAGAATAAAATACTGATGTATGCTAGGGCATAGATGAACCTTGAAATCATTATGCTAACTGAAACAACTCATAAAAGGCCACTTATTGTATGATTCCATTACATAGAATGCCCAAAATAGGCAAATCAGTAGAGTCAGAAAGCTGAGTTGTGGTTGCTTAGGGCTGGGTTTGGAGGGAATGAGGAATGACTACTAAGTGTGGGGTTCTTTACGTGATGATAAAAATGTTCTGGAATTAGACAATGCTAATTGAAGAATTTTGTGAATATACTAAAAACACACAAAATTGTATGTTTTAAGAGGGTAAATTTGTGGTATGTAAAATGCATCTTAATTGTTGCAAGTGTGCAGACATGTTCTGACCTCATGAAATTTACCAACCTTATTTCTTATCTTTAAGACAACTGGGTCTGGACTGCTTGGATGACTCTTTCCTCAAACAATTACTTATCCCTCTTTCCTTCTTCCTGAGCATCATCTTCAGTTTCTACTCCCTGAGAAGTAGGGAGGTAGAAAGGGAGGATTGGCAGACTCAGAGTCCCAAGAACTGAGTTTCTGCTCTGATACCCTACTAGTTGTGTGAATCCTTCAGGCCTTAAGTTGTTTGTTTGCATATTTGGAGGACACACTTATAAATTATTTACTGTGGTGAAATACCCATAAAATTTGTTACCATCCTAACCATTTTCAAGTGTACAGTTCAGTGACATTAAACACATTCACACTGCTGTGTAACCATCACCATTATCCATCTCCAGAACCTTTTTATCTTCTCCAGTTGAAACTTGGTACCCACGAAACACTAACTCCTCATTCCTCCTCCATCCCCCATCACTCTTCACCAGTCTCTGGTAACCACAATTCTACTTTGTCTCTACAAATCTGACTACTCGAGGTTCCTCACATAAGTATTATCATGTAGTATTCATCCTTTTGTGATTGGCTTATTTCACTTAGCACAATGTCCTCATGGTTTATCGATCCTGTAGCATGTGTCAAAATTTATTTCCTTTTTTAGGCTGAATAATATTTCATTGTATGCATATATCACATCTGGTTTTATCCATTAATTCATCAATAGACACTTTCTTGGCTATTGTGAATAATGCTGCTAAGGACCTGGGTGCACAAATATCTCTTTGAGATCCTGGTTTCAATTATTTTGGGTACATACCCATAAGTGAAAATGCTAGATCATAATGTAGTTCTATCTTTGATTTTTGTTAAATCATCACACTGTTTTCTGTAGCAGTGATATGGTTTGGCTGTGTCTCCACTCAAATCTCATCTTGAATTCCCACATGTTGTGGGAAGGACCCAGTGAGAGATAACTGGATCATGGAGGCAGGTCTTTCCCATGGTGTTCTCGTGGTGATGGGTGGGTCTCACAAGATCTGATGATATCATAAGGGGGAGTTTCCCTGCATGAGATTTTGTTTTGTTTTGTTTTGTTTTGCCTGCTGCCATCCATGACTTGCTCCTTCTTGCCTTCCATCATGATTGTGAGGCTTCCCCAGCCACGTGGAACTGTAAGTCCATATTAAACCTCTTTCTTTCGTAAATTGCCCAGTCTCAAGTATGTCTTTATCAGCAGTGCGAAAACAGACCAGTACAAGCAGCCACACCATTTTACCTTCCATCCACAATACATAAGGGTTTCAATTTCTCCATGTCCCTCACCAACACTTGCTATTTTCTGTTTTCTGTATTTTTTTTCCTTCTTTTTAGTATTAGCCATCCTAATGGGTATGAGGCATCTAAGCCTTAATTTTTTGTTCTTAATAGAAGCATGATAGTTCTTGCCCTACTTATGGAACAGGCATTTTCTTTGCCTCTTTCCCATGGGGCTGTTGGAATATTTGAATTGGGTAATGTAGTTTAAAGACAAATAAACAATATATTCCCATATAGAATTAGAAATTACTACCTCCTGATTTGAAGAAACATTTCCAAAGACTATAAGTGGTCCAGAGGACTCCTCTTGCTTAACAAATATTTCTCCAATAATTTCAGTAGTTAATTCTTCGTCCTCTCCTGATGATCAAGGTTGTCCCGATGATCTAGTAATACGTTATGACATCACTTGTTATGTGGTTGAACTATTTTAAGTCTTTATTCTTGACAGTTCTTTCACACCTTGAATTAGAGCTGGACTTTATTGATCTGTGATGCAATTTTACATCTGATTATTTCGTATCAATCATTTACAGGTACGCTTCAGACTATTTTTTAAATCAGTATTACTCCAAATTCGCCTGTACCTTAGCATCAACTGGGGGGCTTTAAAAAGTCTCAAATGCTCAGCCACATCCTATACCAATTGAATCAGAATTCCTTGGGGTGGGACTCAGGCATCAGTATTTTGCAGTCAAGTGTGAAAAGGACTGTTTTAAATTAATGGTTCTCAAGCTTATCTGAATTTAAAAAAAGCACTTGGAGAATTCATTAAAAACATAGATTAGTTACCAGAGGTTGGGATAGGAGGACTGGGGGGATGTTAGGCAAAGGACACAAAATAAGTTCAAGGTATCTACTGTCCATCATGGTGACTATAGTTAATAACAATATGTTATATATTTAAAAACTGCAGAGAGTAAACTTTATGTGTTCTCACTACAAAAAATGATTTGTATGTTAAATAGCTTGATTTAGTATTTCCACAGTATACACATATCAAACAAAACATGTTGTATACTATAGATATGTACAATTTTTGCTTGTTAATTAAAACAAACAAAGAAACAAAAACACAAATCCCTGGGACCCCATTGGGATCTACTTAATCAGAATTTCCAAGGTAGAGGTCTAGTTATCTGTGTATTTAACAAACATCAAGGTGCTTCATGGAGAAAAATGGAAAACACAGTTCTAAAACAATTAATTCATGAAATATAGCCCAATGTCATTGTGGGATAAGTTTCCTTCTGCAGCAGTGTAGGCCTGGATATTTCTCTTATGGAATCATGTGTTATTTTCACAACCAGCCCAACTGAGAAGCATATGATATGTTCCTCTGCTAGAATACCATTGCTTAGTTTCCTTCGTTATTTGCTAGTTTTTACATCTCTCCTTGTTTCTCCTCCCCACTGAAATAATTAGGTTCTTAGAAAATGATAAATAAAAATGATGTGAAGGTTTAGGTCCCAACTTCTCTTCAGCATCACTCTCCATGTAGACACTAGGAGTTTTCTTGTTTATTGTTAGGAAGGCTAATGAACATTATCACTGTCACCCCAGCTACATGGCTATTTACTTGTGGTCAGCATTCCAAAATTTTTGAGCACTTACTAAGTAAGTGTCAAACGTATACTACACATCGCTGTATCAGTCCTACTAGGTGGGTAATTTTGCCTACATTTTTTCAGATCAGGAAACCCAGGCTCAGAGAAGTAAGCCACCGGCTTAGGATCGAATTCACAGTAAGCGGCAAAGTCCAGAGTTGAACTACAGCTTGGCACCGATACACTGTGAAGACTTTCATCAGTTGAATGCAGGTGCCTTTTCTCTTTAAGATACACGTCCCTCCTGAGCACCGCATTTCTGACTTCCTCACCTCTGTGGGACTGGCAGTCACAAGCTAAGCTTCATGCATACTCACATGGCAGATAGGGCTTGCGGGCTCCCTGCCTGTTACCTTGGCCTTGGCGGTGAGTCTGTGACCTCTCTCCAGTTGGGTTTCTGCTGCTGGTGTAGAGATCACTCACCTCACTCAGCTCCCAGCCTATCAGTTGCGACAGGTGACAACAGAGCTAATTAGCACCAATTGTGGTGATATTTACCATGAGGTGGGTACTTCCTGCTGGAAACTGATTGAGACCAATTAATCATTTCAGGAGAGTCTAATGAACAGCTAGCAGCCTGAAAACCAATTGGGTCACTCCTGACAAGCTCTGCATTGACTGTCAGCACTTTGGGAGAAAATGCTTTGTTTTCATCTTATCACTATATAACCAAACCAAAAAAGCCATTACAATCCAACAAGTTCTTTTGAAATGAAGTGTGTCTATTTGAAATTAAGTGTTTCTACAATCAAAATAATTATGTGAATTATTAGTTATTATTATGAAAAGAGAATAGGGCCACTATTGTGTGCTTTAACAAAAAAATGGAACTTCTTACTTAGAGACATAAACACAGGACCTGCGGAACATTCCTGAACTCAAACAATATGAAATAATATGCATACTTTTTTCACAGTTGTCTCATTGAGAGATAGAATCATCTTGGGCAAAATAGTCATATTTTGGAAATAAAAGGATGGCTTGCATTTAGGAAAAAGTTCAAAACTATCAATATCTGACAATAATGTTCACTGAAGCATGTTCAGATCAAAGGTGGCTTTTTCAGTATTGACTGCCAACAGTTTACTAAATGTTCTTGTCTCTTTTTTAGAAAATATAAAACCCAAGTTACTAGGCCTAGACTGGAATAGTGATGTGGTACAAGGCGAAGGCAAACTTTGTTTTATTTACAGAGATAAAAAATAACAGGAAGAGATGAAGATGATTATATGGTTGCCTTTGTATGTTAAAAAGTAACAGTTTCTTCAAATCAAATGTCTAAGTCCTGCTTAATTAAGAGAAAGGAAGCTGATATTTGGATATGGTGTGTGTTGACATCTACCTCTTTGATTTATGTAAGTATGAACTAGAGAGAACAGATTACTCAAGACAGAAGAAAGAGTTCCAAGTTGACAGGAAAAAGTGTAGGCAGCATTAACTGTGGTGCTTGTTAAAACTTGAAGGATTAATAGCAAAAAGGGAGGGAAGACTTGTGAATGTCTCCAGTTTAGGATCTTCAGAAATGCTTTGGGTTTCTGAGAATGGCTCACCCAACCACATGAAAGTGACATGAAGGGAGTCAGCCACACAACTTCTCTAAATCCAGAGCTGGGACTGCTCTACGTGGACATCAAACCATCTTACTTAAAGTGTAGCCACAAATTAAATTCATTTTTATTGAAAAAGTACTAAGTCCTTGCAAGGGGAGAAAATACAGCATTCAAAAATATGGCCCTTCCTTCTTGTTCTTGACAGAGTAAGCATGTAAAAAAAGAGTCAGCTTCTTAGTCTGTGTTCCCTTCCTGGGCCATGTAAAAGAAGCAGTAACGTTAATCAGCTACAGAGTCCAAGAAAAGAATTCAGTTATCAAGTATTCTTTTTTTTACCAGCACAATATAAAAAATAAGCTAATCAGATTCAGAACTGTTGCAATGGCAAGAATGTCTGAAAACAATTGCATCATACATGTGTCCTTCTTTGGACAATTTCTTTCTGAATTTGTAGAATTCAGGTTTTATTGCATGAGGAGGCTGAGAAAGAAAGAAAAAAATTCAGTCTCTATACGTAACTCAATAATTCCTTGCTGTTAAAATAAACCTACATTTGGAGGATCCACCCAAAGAATCATGGACTAGCCCACATTAGATCATTACCAAGGCACGTAGGTCAGAAATTATAGGGAGACCATTAAAAAAAAAAAACAAACCCTGAAGTGTTCCACTATGCACACCCTCTTCACATGGTTTTTCTGAATAACTGTGGTGGTTTTGCCAGCTGTGACAGTACACAGAATCAGTTGGATCACTCTAAATTTAGCAATAAAATAAAACAATTTGGCAAGAATGAGTCCTTCTTCACATTAAAACTATGTGGTGAATATAAACCTTGGAGAAGAAAATAAGAAGTGAAGCCCTACACCCAACAAAGCAATGAGGCCAAAGGCAGAAACAGTCTTAGTGAAGATTTGTCTCTTTTTTTATCTGCCTAGAATGACTTAGATATGCTTATGCCTAAGGCACAAAGATGAACCAGGCGACCTCTCAGGACTATGTCTACCTTGGAGGTTCTGTTGATAAGCTGCTACTTTGAAGTACTGAAAATAACTGAAAAAACTGGACTTAAGTGCTTACTATAAGATGTATGGAAGAGACATGGGTAAACTGATTTTTTAAATTGTTAACCAATCCCAAATCTCACAAAGCCCTCAATTTCTACACCAATGCCATGTCTACAGAAGAGTCTTTGAAGTTTTGCAAGAGACCCAAAGACTGAGAATGGCTGCAGTGTAGAAAGGAACAGAAATGTGTCCTTGTGGGTTCATTTCTAAGCTAAAGGCAATCTCCTCTTACCATAACATTTATATGTACTTGGAAGATCAACAGACAAATGGGAATCAAATTCCCCAGAGTTCAACCTTAGCTGGTTTTTAAAAGGACAAAATAACAAACCCAGAGATAAAGAAAAATATGTTAATAAAAATTCTGGGGGAATCAAATGATTAAATTTACAACACTTCAAGAATTTTTCTCAGTCCACAAGGGAAATCTTATTTTTGATCATAAGATAGGATGTACACATTAAGGGGCATTTACATAGACGTTGAAGTTTCCAGTTCAGGGAGAAGAGTCTAGAGGCATATTAAAGACCATCTGTCAGTAGAATTCTATTCTGAGCCATGTTCCTCATCAAATTTATATGGGAGATATTATGGGTCAGCTAGAAGAAATGTGATCATAAATTCCTAAACATACCCAATGTATGTGTCAGTCAATTATAATAAAAGGCAACATTTTGCTTTATATAAATCTAAATTAAATGCACAAGGGCAGTATTCTTTCTTTTCTCTAAAAAATGATTTTATATAAACACTAAGAACAGATTTCCTAGTAATTTGTGTTTTGTGTATAGACTTGTGATGATGAGTGTTTTATCTTTGGAATTGGTGGTTGGTGAGATTCACAATGTGTCTGGTGCACTTCTTCAGGAGTTGAAAAAAAGGAAGGTGTTCAATGATCCTGTGGAGCCAGGAATAGTATGAAACCAGATAATGAAGAGTTAAGGAAAGCTTCTGAGCCTGCTAATGAACTCCATCCTTCCCTGGTAAGACCACCCTCCTTTTAAGTAAGAGGTAATTTAATATGCATCGAACTCAGTTGTGTTTGGGCTTCATCCAATCTATGAGTATCAGTGTGATAAATTATAATGAATTGTCTGCAATACTTCACAAAGTGACTATAACAGCCTGAAAAACAAGATCTCTGAGCTTGATTTTCCAGCTCCCTTTGAATATTTTCTGCCTTATTCCTTTCAGAACATTCCAAAACTTGAAAATATTTCTTATAGCTCCCTACACTAAAAGTTACGTGCTTTGAGCCCATTTGATTAGATCCACAGTTGTTGGCTGTCTCTATTAAATCAAGCCCCACACTTGAAAATGATACCAACAGTGAGACCAGCCAAATAATATAGCAAGAGAACTAACATGGCTCCTTTAGTTTCCAAAGGATTTCTTTACATGTTAATTTCCCTTTGTAATCCACACAGTGTGCTAGGAAGTAGGTTAGTGAAAGGCACTGGATTCCTGTTTCAGATTCTGAAAAAGCATCTGGAACCTTACCTGTCTGCTGGGAGAAGGGGCAGAAATTGAAAAGGGAGTCAGGAAACTCACGTCTGGAAAGGCTGTCTTTCTACAGCTGTGTCACTTTGTTCACGGGACTTAACTCTTTTAGGACGTAGCTTCTTCAGTTAAGTTAAGGGCCACTGCCTGAGAGAACAGGCCATCTTCCCTTCCTTTAATGGCTATAGGTAGTTCCAGCTCTTTAGAATGCAAAAGCATGACTCTATTCTATAGATGATTTCTCCTAAGTAAAAAAAGGTTAGATTGTCATTAACCTGTTTGTTTCCTGCTCTGGTCAGAGGATAGCAGCCCTTAGGGTAACACACAAAGGTTGTGGGGAAGAGGCAGGATGCGATTTCTTTCCCCTTCATCCTATTCACGGATACAGATACAGTAGAAAGATCCATGTACTGGTACTTAAGACTGATTTTCTATGTGAAAATCATGTTAATTCTTTTTGACTTAATTTCTTCACTGGCACAACAAAATGGACCCGTTGGAGTTGGAAGCCTCAGAAGGGCAGGAGATGGGCTTCTCTTCTCTCTGTGTTGTTCTTTGTGCTTAAGCCAGTTCCTAAGAATTGGTAGGCATTAGCATTAGTTTCCTTTTGCTGCTGTGACAAATTACCTGTAATCCCAGCACTTTGGGAGGCTGAGGCAGGCAGATCACTTGAACCCAGGAGTTTAAGACCACCAGCCTGGGAAACAAGGAAAAGATCTGTCTCTACAAAAAATACAAAAATTAGCCAGGTTTAGTGGTGCATGCCTGTAGTCCCAGCTACCTGGGAGGCTAAGCCAAGAGGATCACTTGAGCCCAGAAGGTTGAGGCTTCTGTGAGCTGAGATCATGCCACTGCACTCCAGCCTGGGTGACAGAGCAAGACCCTGTCTCAAACAAAACAAAAAACAAATTATGACACACGTAGAGGCTTAAAACAACACAAATTTATTATCTTACAGCTGTGGACGTTGGAAGGACTAAAAACGAGGGGTAGACAATGCTATGTTTCTTTTTGGAGGCTCTAGGGGACAATCAACTTCTTTGCCTTCTTTCCAGCTTTTAGAGGCCACCCTCGTTTCTTGTCTCATGCCACCTTTCACACTCAAAGCCAGCAAGGGTTGGTTGAGTCTCTCACATCACACCTTTTGACTCTGCTTCCATCCTCACATCTCCTTCTCTGAGTCTGACCCTCTTTGCCTCTCTCTCTCTTTCACTTAGAAGATCTCTCGTGATCACATTGGGCTGACCCACATATTCCAGGATAAACTCCCCATTTCAAGATCCTTAATTTGTGAAATTTTGGGGCACCCATCACCTGAGCAGTGTATACTGCACCCCATTTGTAGTCTTTTATCCCTCGCCCCCTTTCCCACCTTCCCCAAGTCACCACTAAAGAACTTACTCATATGTAAGCAAACACCACCTGTACCCCAACAACCTGTGGAAAAATAAAAATAAAAATAAATCCTTAATTTAATCCTATTTGCAGAGTCCCTTTTGCCACATGAGGTAACATTCATAGGCTCCTAGTATAAGAATAGGGATGTCTTTGGGTGGTCATTGTTCTATCAGAGTGATCAACAAATACTTGACAAATTTGTAAATATTTTGAGAAATTTATAAATTAAACATTTCAAAGTCTGTGTAAATTCAGCTGATTCCCATAGCTCATCACTAGCTAAAGTCAGGGTCACATGTCTACTGTACACTCCCAGACAAACAATCTTCATACTTACTCAAGCTCATGTTCACCTGAGTTTATGTTCTGGCTTTAAATATGTACTCTAATTCTATTCTACTTTCTTTCACCTGCTAGAATATAATCTGTTGTGAGATTTTCCTAAAGAGGTTAATTTGAATCGCTTACTCTCATATTAAGACAGTTAAAGTTCCAGGCAGAATAGAGATTTAAAATGCCTTTCTACTTCCCATCTCATACTAAACTCCTTTCCCAATTACCATTTCAAACAGATCAACCAACAAAAAAGAGAGGATGGTAATCTTCAGACTGAAGTGGAGATGCATGGAGCATACTGTAGCCTTACCAGCAAACCCCCAAACTCTGCCATTATTTACAACCCCTGAGTCACATACCCTCTTCCTCCAAAATAAATCTTTCAGATCTAAGTTACATTGACGGAACTAATCTCGAAGTAGAGGTGCTACCAACCATCACATCAATCACAATCCATACATCTTCTGTCAAAACTTTTTCAAATTTGTTCTCATGGCATAAAAAAATGTAACAATAAGCTTCCTGCCACTGTCCCAACCCTCCTTCCACCAATGCAGATGAAATTTCAGGATTGTTTTGGCAGACCATAGGAATATGTTTTCATTTTTTAAATTTTTCACTTGTTTTGAAGCAGTTGACATTTTACGCTGATGCGTATGTATCACTTGGGCAAACTTCTACCCATTCAATTACAGGGATGTCGTCTTATCTTTAAATTAACTGTAGCTTCAGAAAGACATGACAACCTGTTATATTTGCCCAATGCCAGTTATACCAATGTATTATATACATAACTGGTGTCAAAGACTAATTAGGAATGATTGGAAGTTAATTGAACAGTATACTCAAGTATGTTGACAGAAAGATATATCTTCAGAACTAGACTGATGCACACCACCACTTCAGAATTTTCTATGTGAGCCTTTCTCTTCTTTTAAAATTGGCTATGATAGCATATCAATGACAAAATTCACAGGTTTACTTACTAATGAACTTAAGCACAAGCAGAATATCTCCATGTGGCCTAGAGGAAATAACAGCAAATCTCACAAGGTGCAAATTCTCCTGAGCAATTTTTCCTATGGTTCTAGTAAGTCATTGAATATTTGGCACCTACTTTGTGCACATACAAATATCCTACACTAGGTTTAATACAGCACATAACTCTCACTGAAGAATTGAGTTTCTATGGAAAAATCTAGTTAAGGCAAAAAACCCCCTCTACTTTATTTAACTTACTTTTTGTCCTTACTTAATTCCATGTTCTTGAGCATGAGCCTTAAAATGAAAAGAAACTGGGCAAATTGATACATATTAAGTATATTGAATATCAAGAACTAGGGTAAGTAAGCACAAAATACAAGTTCAATTCTAAATAACTAGACTTCTTTCAGAGTCAAGAAATGTCACCCCTTGGTGGCAATAACACCACCACTGGTGGCAATAACATCTTTCTTATGGCAAGTGCAAAGTACTGTGGAAAGTTTGACAGTGTTTACATTTGTCAGGTCAAATGCAGTGTTGAAGAAATTGGTAGAAAGGCAAAAAATAAAATTAAAAGCTATCTTTTCCCAAGTCAATCAGACCAACAAAGCAGTAAGAATTCAATTTTCCTCTATAATTTGAATAGCAAACTCAGTCTTCCACTCCCCTTCCAAAATTCAGACAATGGCCATAGCTAAGCTCAAAGTTGTCACACATCTGGAATACCATTTTAAAATACATTCAAAATGTTTTGATTACATGATGCCAAGCATCTGGCAATGCAAACTTCTTATAAGTGCTTTTCTTCTACAGATGTTTAGCCTTGCATACAGTCACTGTGCTAGATTTTGAGCTACTTGTTTTATTTGTACAATAACAAAAATACGTATGCAAAGGTAAGGCTTTCCTTATGATCTTGATTAGGCAGATTTCACCTAATAACATTAACAGAGTTGCCACTGATTCTTACATTACTTGAACGACCCTCTAGCTGGGCTCTCTCTCTACCCCAAAAATGCCTTCAGAGGCTTCTATTGGTCAGGCCCTCCCCAGGAACAGTACAATCTCTCAAACAAACAGCACTCACTCACTTGTCTAAATAGTAACTGACTTTATTGGTTTCATTCCACAGCAAGGATGAGGAAAAGCGAGGCTTCTAGTTTTCCCTGCCTAATAAGAACCAGCCTTAGGAATACCTGTGGTTCACCAGCCATCCTCAAACCATTTGCAGGATCTTGAGGTAGGAGGTAGGTATTCTTCATGTGAGGTCGCCTTCCTCCTAATGCTAGCTAGCTCAGACTTCCAAAGTCCTTTTCCACAAATGAACCTAACCATTCCCACCTCCACTCCACTGTCCACCTTAAGTCGGTGACACTGCAGTGGCTGGGGGTGTTCTGGGTAAACCACGCACTAATTATTTGTTTCGTACCGTGCATTCTACCTCAGATCGCTCATTCTTGCTTTTGATCTAGTGGGGCAGGGACAGACTCCTCAAAGGCAGGAAACAGGTCATATTTATCACTGTGGCCTCAGTACCTAGCACAGTGCTAGGTGCAGTAAATATCTGTTGAATTGCTCTGGATAAAATGTCATCTGCCCCAGTGCATTACATTTCAAACTTGAAGTATAATTAAACAGGTAGTCAGGTTTGAGTCTAAGCAGTGTTCACAGTGTGGAAGGCATGAATAGCAGATCAGTGGGAGAGGTATGCAGAGCTCTATTTGCAAAAATGTGCTTGCTACTGGAACAGTATTTATTATGAACAAGTGGAGTATCCAGCCTGTGTGTTTAGGCTTCCTTGAGATAAAGAATATACACTTTGGGGGAGAGAATCATTTTTGTCTCCTTCTTCAAGGAATATGCCCCGAGCCTGCTGGCTTCAGTTCTGGAAGGCCCAGAGCTACTCAGGGGTCTGGAACATCACCAACCATAATGGCGCTGCAGCAATGGAAACCAGCACCTAGTGGCAGAGCTTGCTCTGGAGTGAGTGAGGCCAGCCCTCAGATGCTAATGGGGATGGAGTAGAGGGCAAGGCCTTGAGGCTTGAATACTGGAATCATTGCAATCTGCTTTTAGCTTCATGGGCAGTCACTGGAGTCTTATTCATAAACACATTTGCAATATCCTCTGAGAACTCTAAGGAGAATTGTGGGAGAATGTGAAGACCCCAGAGGGCCTAAGTTAAAAATGATGTGAGGACCAGAGAAATATGTTTTATACTGTTAGTATGAACTCATTTAAAAACCAGTCTGCTGTGGCCTAGGAAAACCTGCATTTTAGTGATTGCTAGATCTATGGATAGACAGATAGATGGATAGATAGGAAACAAATTTGATGTTACAAAGCAACATAATATAACATAATATTTTGCTATCTTATATTTAATAACATAATATAATGCTATTTAACTTTCAAATATATTTTAAATCAAGTATTTGAAGCAGTTTCATGACTCTCTGAGAAGAAAATATACCTAAGAAAAATTTAGAAAGGTTCCTAAAGGGTTAATCGTTTCAAGGTGGAGAATATGTTAAATTCAAAATTCCTCATGAAAACCAGCCTTCTCTTTAGGTTTTTGCAAATAAAAGCGATTGGTGGCTAATATTCCTAAACTTTAGTCAGTTTTCTGTTGATGAGAAATCAGAATCAGGGATTATTACTTTTCCAAAGAATGTTTAGACATCCCAGTGACATGATCACTATATGAAATATAATTCAAATTATCTCAGTTTAAACACTGACTTTGACAGTTAGTAAAATCATTTAATTTTCTACTATGGAAACTATTTTAATAATTTTAACCACTTTTTAGATTATATCAATTCTTTGAGATGAAGTACGACAGAGAAATGAAAATATCTGTAAATTGAGCTCTATTGCAAAAACTGATTTTCATTCTTCAGTAGGGATATTAAAGGATAACCTTTCAAGTGTTTTTTTTTTTTTCTTTTTTTTTTTTTTTTTTTTTTTTTTTTTTTTTTTTTTTTTTTTTTTTTTTTCCTCTACCTCTCCTTTCTTGTACAGCTCAGGGAAAATCTAGCTCATGAAAGCAGACTCTAGTTAATGATCCCCTTCCCTCTGCTTTCTCCCATTCTCTTTCATTCACATTCCCAACTTTGCATCTCTCTTCTCATTTTCCTTTTTTCTTTCCGGGGAATGACCACCTCAAAGGATTAATTCAGAACAGGCAGCAGAAAATGGTAACAAGAGTGGGCAAATCAGGATGTGGATTTAGAATCAAGAGGTATTTTAAAGAAGGAGAGTTACTCAAATTAAACATATGTTAAGAATATGGATTTGTTGTTCATGGCGTACCTGCTCCCTGTGATCCCACCCTGGTAGGATCAGCCTTCAAGGGCAGAACATTCCCTAGTGGAATAATAAATACAGTGGCTGGAGTGTATATGGATCTCAGCAGCTCTGACTTCACCATAGAAACACAGGTGGTACTGACCTAGCTAAACCAGAGAAATGGATCGTGGGCCCCCAGGCTCAGAGCCAGCGAGAATTCAGGCTCCAAGTAAACAGGTTTTGGACATACGTAAATTATAATATAGGTCTTGGCATTTATAGCATGCGTTGCTTCAACTGATATTGCCTGTTTTCCAAGGCATCATCTTTCTTACTTTGATACATGTGAATTAGGCAGGAAAAATCCATTAGTCATCTTTTAAAAATGCTGTACAGAAGCTTAGAGTGTTTTTTCTCTGGGTTTATCTGCCATCAACCTAAGGGTATGGCAAATTGTGTTATGTAGGTAACAATGAAAAGCCTTGCCCTACTTCTACACTTTCAGTTCTCCTGATGTATCATATTTTGCATCTCTTTGCTGACTCAGAATTTTGCACCCAAACATTATTGATATGAGCTGATTGCAAATACAGCTCGCCAAGGGTTTTCGTCAGCAACTATGTAGAATAAAAAACAGGAATGATATTATTTACTTTCCCATTTCTATCCTGCCTTGCTTTAGAAGAGTTTTGAGGTGGAGAACAGTCATGTAATATATTCATGGCTTGAATTCATTCCATTGGTAGGCAAGATTCAACACTCTTGGATCCCTGAGGCTGTGTCCATGATATGGACATTGTTTAAAAATTCATAAGCGTTTCTGAGAAAAAATATGTTAAATTTAGTTTTGGGATAATATAGGTCTGAGAGGCTCACAGAGCCCATTTCCCATTTATTTTGACATTATTCCTGTAACACAAGTACTACCTAACTAGTGAAATTTTAACAGAATAATAAAGGGTAATTTTTTTCTTGTTGCACTGTGTATGAAAAAAGTGTACTTGCTAACTAAAAGAATAATGTGAGAAAATACATAGTTTCTAAGTTCCTCAATCTTTGTTTTTGTTTTCTATTTTTTATTGATATATCATAGTTGTACATATTTTGGGGTACATGTGATATTTTGATACATGTATACAATGTGTAATGATCGAATCGGAGTACTATCAGCTTTGAGATGTGATATACAAACAACCAAATATCCTTAACTCTTTATTAAAGCAGGCAGGTCTCAGATATTTAATTGGAAGTTCAAGTTACCACACAGCATTGGTGCTCTGTTTCACTTCTGTAATAATGTCCCAAATCAGCAGCTTTCCTATCAGAGGGCCTGATATAGTGAAAATTCCTATTTACACAAAGGATAGTTTGGAGACTGTGATAATTTGTTGTTTGAAAAAATTATTTAATTATCATGGTCTTCTCTAGTAAACCATATCTCATTTGAGAATTGGCTTTCTCTGTCCATGTTGTCCAAATCTGTGATGTTTTGCAGAACTTGTCTCAAAATTTCTCATACAAAGGGAAGAGCACATTGGAATTCTAAAGGCAGGAAATTTATGTTAGGCAGCTTTCAATATAGGGAAGTGATAATCCAGTGAAGTCTTGTTCTGAAAATTAGCCAAGTACTCACAAATTTGACAAAGCACACAAGAGAAGATGTAATAAAACATGTAGGGGTCATCATGAAGAGTGTGACTGGGGAGGGGGAGAAGGTCTCAGGTGAGGTTTTCCCTCCACTGAGCACCTTCTCCAAAAGAGAAGTTTTCAACAATTTTTGTGGCGATAGGTTGGAATGGTGTCATTTATGCATGTGAAATGCCTGATTCTCTCGAATGGTTGCACCATCCCCTGCCAAGGCATCATCCATTTCCATTTATTAAAAAAAAACTGATTAGAAGATGAAACAATAAAATATATCTCCAGTTACACATATTAAGTATGTATATATGTAGAACTATTGATCAGTAGTTAAGACTGTAACACATTTTCTCTACTGTTAAAACAAAATTAAATCTACAGTTGAAATACTCATGAATCCACACAAATTCCTGTGACAGGGATCTTCCTACTCTTCCTGCTCCCCCATGGTTTTCTTCATGCACATGTGTCCCCGCTGCCAGGGAAGCACATTTGCTTTGATAGTGGAGCTCTTTTAGCCATTAAAAGCTATAGTTCTACTCTTTATGCTTGGAAAAAATGTTCAAAATGTGTTGCTTTCTGGGAGAAGTAAACACTGGGTCACTTTCAGAGTCAAGCCCTTTAAAGCCCAGCAACAGTGGTTTGAAAATTTCTGATTCTATTTTTGTAGAATCTTTGTCCCATATTTTTCCTGTGTAGATTTTCTGAAAGACTTTGAGTCCTTGAGTAAGCATTCTTCTAGTGGCAATTTTAACACATCTGCTGAATGCTTTTATTTGTGCTGCTGGTAGGATACACGATAATATACATCATTAAATTAATACTGTTCCCATGCAGCAGTTCTTTTCCAGGAGTTGCTGGCTGTCCAGCTGTGGGATCAGAGGGTGGGATACTGTTGATTTTAGACTTAAGGAAGGGGACAGTGGGAGCTAAGCTTTTAGTGATGAAGCCTCTTAGGGTTCTGAGGAACTGCTATACATCTTCCGTCAGATAACACAATATGCGACATTGCTGTTCACACAGAGTTCCCATCCAAGATTAAAAATCACAGCTAAGGCAACATAATTTACTAAAATGTGGATCGAGAGCACTCTCTTTTAGAAAGTGTATAGGAGGGAAAGCTAAATAAGCCAAAGGAAAAACTTGTGTATAAGCTGCTTATCTGCTATTATTAGGAAGGTGAAGGGATCCTGGCAACACTTTGTAGTCTTTAAGGGCATTTTGGCTTCTTGGCATGATGCTCTGGAATTATTTTTTCCATTTTTTCATGCTGTCTCTGTAACACAACCTCTTTACAGAGTACATCTCAGGAAATGACAATTGGCTGTCGAATCCCATACAAACTGATTGGATATGACAGCTTAGAGGAAGAAATATTCTGCAGACTAGAAAGTTTTTACTCATACTCTTATATTTTAATCCTCTTTTTACTTTATCTTGGTCAACTTTATTTTTTCAATTAGATAATTTAAAAATCAACACATCACATACCATTCTCTCCTAAGAGCAATCATAAGATCTGATGATTTTTTCTGATAGACAGGATAGGGTTTCAAATTTGCATTATTTTATCTACTGATTTAACTATGAATTCTATACCAAACTAATGCTGCATGTGTTTTTAAACATCTCTAATCTAAACCATCTGGAGGGGCATGGTTTTGCAAAGGCATCCCTTTCAGGACACTGTGGATTTTGTCACTGCTTGAGGTTTTGGCAAGCCATCAACATTACTATAATTCTCTTTTGTGAAATATAGCTTTTGACTAGGATTTGAGAGTCTTGTTGGGGGGTGTGGATGCATTTATGTGTGCATGAGCACTTGGGTACAATTTTTGCTCCTGTTCTCTTTGATTTTCAGGAGACCATATTTATCATGAACATTAAAAAAAATAAAGATTTTAATTTAATTTCAACTACTCAACATAATACTAGACAAAGTTACTAAAGATGCAGAGATGTAATGCTGCATAACATACCTTATTATTTCTATTTGCAGAAATTCTCTCTTCAATAGTAAATGCTTTCAAATAATTCCAAAAATTAAGTTTTGCTCAAAGTAACTAAATGAATTAAAATAAGAATGTGACTCCTGGGGAATATGAGTCTCTATTTATTAATAACACAGTATGCTAAAAAAGCCTCATTCTTCCAACAATATTAGGCAACTTAAAGACACACACAAATCAGAAAGTGTGTTTGCAACGGGGGATAAAAGCTATATTTAAAAAAATAGATTGTCTGGAATTTAGAAATGGTTCCATCCCTAGAATATAAACAAGATAAAGCAATGTACAAGTATCCCTCTCAGAGGTGGTAGTGGCCTCTGTCCAGTCTTGGTGGGTACTCATCTGGCCTGGGGCAACTACAGCCCACTCCTGCTTTGTACTGGTTCCTTTCCCAGAAGGAGGTCCCCCATGCACACACCTCTGAGGGAGGGTGTTGTCCTTCCTAGACTCCTCTTTCCTTTCAGACCACCTGGTATTCTTTTAAACCTGCTTTTGCCTATATGAAAACGTTGTAGGAAAGCAGAAACTGGACCCCTTCCTGACGCCTTACACTAAAATTAACCCCAGATGGATTAAAGACTTAAACATAAGACCTAACACCATAAAAACCCTAGAAGAAAATCTAGGCAAAACCATTTAGGACATAGGCATAGGCAAGGACTTCATGACCGAAACACCAAAAGCACTGGCAACAAAAGCCAAAATAGACAAATGGGACCTAATCAAACTCCACATCTTCTGCACGGCAAAAGAAACAGTCATTAGAGTGAATCGGCAACCAACAGAATGGGAAAAAATTTTTGCAGTCTACCCATCTGACAAAGGGCTGATATCCAGAATTTACAAAGAACTAAAACAGATTTACAAGAAAAAAACAAACAAGCCCATTCAAAAGTGGGTGAAGGATATGAACAGACACTTTACAAAAGAAGACATACATGAAGCCAACAAACATATGAAAAAATGCTCATCATCACTGGTCATTAGAGAAATGCAAATCAAAACAACATTGAGATACCATCTCATGCCAGTTAGAATGCAATCATTAAAAAATCTGGAGACAACAGATGCTGGAGAGGATGTGGAGAAATAGGAATACTTTTGCACTGTTGGTGGGAGTGTAAATTAGTTCAACCATTGTGCAAGACAGCGTGGCGATTCCTTAAGGACCTAGAAATAGAAATTCCATTTGACACAGCAATCCCATTACTGGGTATATATCCAAAGGATTATAAATCGTTCTACTATAAGGACACGTGCACACGAATGTTCATTGCAGCACAGTTTACAATAGCAAAGACCTGGAACCAACCCAAATGCCCATCGATGATAGACTGGACAGGGAAAATGTGGTACATATACACCATGGAATATTATACAGCCATCAAAAATGATGAGTTCGTGTCCTTTGTAGGGACATGGATGAACCTAGAAACCATCATTCTCAGCAAACTGACACAAGAGTAGAAAATCCAACACCACATGTTCTCACTCATAGGCGGGTGTTGAACAATGAGAACACATGGACACAGGGAGGAGAGCACTATACACTGGGGTCTGTTGGGGGAAAATGGGGGAGGGACGGGGGGTGGGAGGTGGGGAGAGATAGCATGGGTAGAAATGCCAGATATAGGTGAAGGGGAGGTAGGCAGCAAATCACACTGTCATGTGTGTACCTATGCAACAATCTTGCATGTTCTTCACATGTACCCTAAAACCTAAAATGTAATAAAAAAAAATCAAGAGGGAAAATAGTCTGGAAAAAAAAAAGAAAAAGAATAGTTTAAGTATTGCAAAGAAAGAAATAAAAATATTGTTATTCATAGATCATATGATGGTATACACAGAAAAAATAAAAAGTATACAAATAAATTACTAGGATTAATAATAGTGTTTGACCGAGGTGTTTGGATATAAAGGGAATATAGAAGTTGAATTTCTACATACCAGCAGAGTAAATGTGATGGCTAATAAATATATAAAATGTTTTTCGACCTCATTAATAATCAGAGAGGTGTAAATTGAAACTACATTGAGATAAGTATTTCACAGCTATCAGACTAGCAGAATGAGTAGCAAGTATTCTTGAAGATATGCATCAATTGCAATTTGGCATTATCTAGTAAAGTGGAAAATGTGTATTTCCTTTCCTGGGACATTCCAATGCACCCTAAATGTGGACAGTTTTATACTGTGAGACATGTACACAAATATTTATAATGCCGCTATTGTACTGTGAAAATAAAAACTTGTGACCTAAAAAAAAAAAAGGAAAAAAAGAAAATGTTGTAGGATAAAGAAAATGCATAATCTGATAGTCCAGAGAATGGAAGCCCGACCAAAGGGGTCCCTGGGTTATACACGTCTCTAAAAGGGACAGCTCTTAACAGATATGCTAAACTGGTATTAAATGAAAGTAGAAAATCTTTGTCAGCCCCATCATCCTTATTCTTGCTTCATAGCCTACAGAGTGTGTTAAGCATGGCAAATGGCCAGTTAGTCTCTAAAGAATTCACTGTAGCCATGTGAGCTGTAGGCACAGAAGGGTTGGAAGGGTTCATTTATGAAGCTCGTGCATGGAGCCATCTGTGAGTAGTCAAGCCAAGGAAGCCAATGCATCTGTACCTTGCATGTGGCAGAAGCACAATAACAGGGTGATATTCAAGCAACACAAACAGTATCACCTTACTGGTTATTAAAATGTTGAGCCTGGCTGGGTGTGGTGGCTCACACCTGTAATCCCAGCACTTTGGGAGACCAAGGCAGGCAGATCACAAGGTCAGGAGATCGAAACCATCCTGGCCAACATGATGAAACCCTATCTCTACTAAAAATAAAAACATTAGCTGGGCGTGGTGGTACATGCCTGTAATCCCAGCTACTCAGGAGGCTGAGGCAGGAGAATCGCTTGAACCCAGGAGCTGGAGGTGGCAGTGAGCCAAGATTGTGCCACTGCACTCCAGCCTGGTGACAGAGTGAGAGTCTATCTAAAAAGAAAATCCAAAAAACAGAAAACAAAACAAAACAAAATGCTGAGCTCATTTTGTACTCATTGGTAAGATACCCTTCTCTACTTGTCCCCAGCACTCTCCTGCTGCCTGAATTCCTTGGTACCTCCTTTGAGACCCCTGTCACAACACCCCATTCAGCAACTAAGAAGGGGGGGTCACATCATGCTATTTGGATAATACACAAAAATTGCTACATATTTTCAACTTCATTCTTGCATATTCAATAATAATTATTGCTGACACTCACTGGGTACTTACTATGGACCTGACACTAAATACTTCACATTTGTTCATTTATTGTAGTCTCATAACAACTGTTTGACTTGCTCAAGGTCACAGAGCTTCTAAGTGGTAGAATCCAAATTATAATTCCAGGCTGTGTGGCCTTATAGTTTGCTCTTAACCACTGTGTACTTAACTGCCTCCCAGAACTCAGAAAATACTTCATCATCATTTAGTTAGGAAACAAATGGTAAAATGGTGGAAGGAGAGAACTCTGGAAATGTCTCAGGTTCCCTCTATCAACTGGCATTTTAATATAAACAACACACACACAAATCTGACCAATGTGGACAGGGCCTAGGCAATAGAGATAATTGAGAGGAACCAGTCAGGTGATGGAAAATCAAGCACTGTTAGAATTGGGGAAAACTGAAGGGCTCTTGTGGAGAGGGTCTCACCTCCAGCCTATCAATGCTGTGAGGGCCTGGCCATGGTGGGAACGTCCAAAGTATCTGTTGAATGAACAAACAACTGAATGGATAAATGAATGAATCTAAGTTAGGTGAAACTTCTTCAGGAATATATCCAAGCAAGAAAAATAAAAATGCCAACGTTTAAGCTTCTTCCTGTGTGACTATCATGCAATAACAGTAAAACAAACAGATGTAAAGAGAACACTTTTATCATTTCAAAGCAAGTTCATCAATTACTATGGACTGAATTGTACTTTCCCCCACCCCCACCTAATTCATATGTTGAAGCACTCACCCTCAATATGACTGTATTTGGAAACAGGGACTAGAAGGAGGTAATGAAGATTATGAGGTCATAAGGATAGGGACCTGATAGGATAGGATTAGTTTCCTTATAAGAGACATCAACAAGCTCACTGTCTGCATCCACCTGTGTGTGGTAAGGTTACATACGCAGTATAACCTTACCAGTTATTAAAATACTGATCTCATTTTAGCTCAGTATTTGCTGCCTCCTTGACTTTGGTCTTCTCAGACTCCAGAACAGTGAAAAATAAATTTCTGTTGTTTCTAAACACCCAGTTAATGGTATTTTGTTACAGCAGCCTGAGCAGACTAATATAACTATGATATCTCTATTATCCTCATTATAATCTTAAGAGGTAGTTGGAATCCCATCAGTATTCAACCCAGACCCCTCAGAACACCCATCTTCCTGAGACCAAGGCTTCTCTCACCTCAATAAACGGCTGAGGGTGGGTGGGTACTGAAGGGAAGGGAGGTATAGGCCAGAGAACTTGCTCATATTGCAATCTGGCTCTCACTGCACAGCATCCATAATTCCCAGGACAATTCCTAAATTAAGCACACTGGAGAAAGCCTAGTTCAGATGGTTGTAGCACAGTGGATGGGGAGAGAAGGGAAGGGTATTTAGGAAACTGGATAGAATCGGCAATGCTGGAGTTGTGTTGACATGTGTGCACATTAATGGGACAGGGCAAATGCTAGTAAGAGGCTTAATTTTTGTAATGATATGAAACTTTAGCTTGATCACTTGCAATGTGACATGGTAAGACAAAACGATTTTAAAACACTTGTAACGTGACATGGTAAGACAAAACAGATTTTAAAACATGTGTATTCTCGTGGCATCCTCTGCATCAAATAGCTCACTTGGTCCCTCGAATACTACATGAAGTATAGAAATAATTTCCTTCATTACTCTTTTAGATAAGGAATCGCCTAGAATACAATCTCTTTGCTACAATTCAGCTGATAACTCTAATTTCCCTAGATGTATCCCAATGATCACTTCTGCTTCTTCTTGTGTTGCTTTTTGAAGAAGACTCTAGAAGAGGGTAAGAAATGGAAGCTGGAGAGGCAGGTTTTCTGCTTCCAGCTTCCCGGGCAAAGCACAATGAAATTCCTGCTGTTTGATTTAATAAGAATCAGTATCTAGCTCATCAGATCAGTTATACTCAATTGCCAGAAAAGAAGTGTTTTGAGATGTCTGCATTTCATTTCAGCATGTACACTGAAACTCCCTATGCCTTTTCCTAAAGGCACAAAGTAGCAATGTTGTGCCACTATTCCTCTGGTCTGATCTATGTAAGTTGTGTCTTTTACATAAAAGTTTAATTTTACCTTTATGTCATATGTAAGTTTAAATTTTCCATGACTTTATTCTGGAAAATGTGTATCATAATCTGTGCAACACTGGTTGAGGTGTTCTTGTCTGTTTTCCCATCCTATGGCACTCTGAATATCATATTTGAAAACCGTCTGGGTCTCAATCTTGTTTTCGTGTTCTTAGCCACGGAGTTTATTTGGCAATTACAAAGCACTTACTATGTGCTTTCATTCTGAATTCCAGGAATTCATACTAAATATGAAGCAGTAATTGTCAAAGAACTTTCTATAAAAAGAATAGAAAGGTGATGGAAAATTAAGCACTGTTGGGATTGGGGAAAACTGAAGCGCTCTTGTCGAGAGGGTCTCACCCTTCACAAGGAAAGGTCCTTTCCTCCTTTTTGACCTATAACAACCACTTTTTAGCCTAGCCAAGAGAAAAGCTTAGAAGATGCCTTTTTCTTTTTATCAGCTGGACCACAAGCAAGTTACTCTTCTTTTCATTAAAAAAAAAATTCTTAAGGAGATTCTAATACTTCTTTGGTGAAAATATACTTTCCAAAGTTAATGTCAAATAATTTATATCTTTGTGTCCACAGCTGTTTTGTAGATTTGAATTACAGGCCACAATCTGGGTTAGGGGAGGGACAAAAATTGATGGAGGAAGAAATGAGATTTATTGAAATAAACTTTACAATTACACTAGAGATTAGAGAAAGTCTTCTTTTCATGGGACTGGGAAACACAACAGTAAAGCCACCATGACTCACCCAGGGTCACTCAGCAGTGTGATCAGCTGGGAATGGAACTCCAAGTCCTGACTTTCTGTCCATGTCCTAACCACCAGCCCACGCTCCCTCCTCTGTTACCATCACTCCTCACAGGTGGAACTCTCTTTGAGGTTAGCAGGTACCTTATGCAGAGTCAAACACTGGGCAGCTGAGGCCGTGAGCAGCAATGACATCTGTAACTTTTATAGAATCTTAATGGTAAGTGAAGCCCGTGTAGAAATAAAGACTGGGGGCTTTAAACACTGACGCAAATGTGGTTAGCTGATTACCCCACTTCACTTTCTGCTTTGCCCTGAAATAGTGAAGGTTTCAGGTCATTTCCAGTTTCAGGTCACTGTCAGATCCTCCTCCAAAGGAGATTGCCAAGAACAAAGAAACCAAATCAGGAAAAAGTAAAAGTAAAAATAAAAACCTCTGACCAAGCTAAGCCTCTAAACATAGCTTTTCCACTTACCTCAATGCAGATAATTCTAAGATGTATATTTCTGATTCTATTCATTCCATTTAAAAGGGAAAGACCACACCAGAATAAGCAATACAGGGTGGTCAGACACATAATCTAATGACAGTGTGTGGAAGCCACTACAGAAGACAGTAGGAGCACTGCCAGTGTGTGATGGGGCCGAGTGGCTGATTTCTATGCAGAGTCCACCAATATTTTCCAAGTACAGATAGCTTTTACTGAAATAAAAATAGAAAATGCAGGCCCAGAGCCCACAATAAAAATTCAGTTTAGTCACAACACAAAAACTGCCCATGCCAGTAGAAGGTACTTTTTGGCCTTGATATCCACAACAGAGAGAAACGAAACTTTACACTAAAATCTTTTTAAGAGTAGGCCAAAAGCTTGTCAGTCTTTACAAAACAACACTGAGCTGATGTCTGTTTCTTGTGCATTTACTTTCTACTGCCTGAAACAATGCTTTTCTGATCCATTGGTTTTGTTCGCAATTATACACTTACAAATCAGCAGAGATTCATAAAAAAATGAAGAATCAGCAGAGATCAGCAAGAAATTAATAGCTAATGCAATTACTCCAAAATTATAAAAGTATAGTCATTATAAGGTACTCTTGCTATTCTCTACCTGTCCTTTTTCTAAGAGCCTAGTTGTCTAATTTTGAAAAATCATCAGAACTGAAGTGCAATAAAATATATATTTAAAAAAATAAATTCCAAATAAATGAAGAGATATGCAATATTTCTTTAAAAAAAATCATCAGAACATCACAGAATGTGGAAGCACATTCAAATGACCTAATTTCCCTGAGTTAGTGTCCAGAAAGGGCCAGCTGTAATAAATAAGATTTAGCAAAGATCAGATAGGACATAGAAGAAAAGTTATAGGTCAGTGAGTGAGGGTTTTTGTTTTTCCACATATATATTTTAATTCTGTGGGATCTCTATTTCCCTTTAGGGTTAGAAGGCAGTAAACATAGTCACGTCTAGAACCATATCTAATCAATATCTTATAAGGGTATGTGACCAAAAATATACCTTGAATGGGCTGCACAGCCTTTGATATCAAGTCTCATGTCTGCCCACGTTTTTAGAATGCAGCCTGGGTGCAATCCCATTACTGGGTATATATCCAAAGGATTATAAATCGTTCTACTATAAGGACACGTGCACACGAATGTTCACTGCACACTGTTTACAATAGCAAAGACCTGGAACCAACCCAAATGCCCATCGATGATAGACTGGACAGGGAAAATGTGACATATATACACCATGGAATATTATGCAGCCATCAAAAATGATGAGTTTGTGTCCTTTATAGGGACATGGATGAACCTGGAAACCATCATTCTCAGCAAAACTGACAGAAGAGCGGAAGATCAAACACCGCATGTTCTCACTCATAGGCGGGTGTTGAACAATGAGAACACATGGACACAGGGAGGGGAGCACTACACACTGGGGTCAGTTGGGGGCAAATAGGGGAGGGACGGTGGGGGGTGGGGAGCTGGGGAGAGATAGCAAGGGGAGAGATGCCAGATGTAGGTGATGGGGAGGTAGGCAGCAAATCACACTGCCATGTGTGTACCTATGCAACAATCTTGCATGTTCTTCACATGTACCCCAAAACCTAAAATGCAATAAAATAAATAATTGGGAAAAAAAAAAGAATGCAGCCTGGATGATGGAATGAAGTGACAGAATGAGCTCTACTGTTCACTAGCTGGGTAACCTCTAAAGTATAAAATCTCTCAACTGGAAAAAGAGAATAATAACATTTTTCCTGCCTCCCTTTTGTATAATCAATGAGATCATGAAGGCAGAGGTGTTAGGGAAATTTAAAATACAGACACATGTAGATATTGCTACAAGTATTACACTTTAGTACAAAGGTAACCAAATTGCCTTTATTATATTATCAGTCTACCTAATCTCCATCACTATTTCACCTAGGACTTCCCTGGCTTCCCAAAGCTTCCTGATTTGGGCTCCCAACAGTTCAGAAATACTCAATATCATAGTAATTTTGTTTTTCTTTGGCAGCCAGTGATATTTACCTGGCCTTTATCCCAACATCATAAGTATCACCTGTAGCAAAGTGCTGACTACAGGTTTTTGGAATCAACTATTTTATCAGCATCTTTTGGTAACTCTTGTATGACTACCTTGTTACTATATTTAGGGTACCTCTTGCTTTTTAAAAAAATTGTGTATACATTTTCTTCTAAACTACATGCATTGGATCATTAAGGGAGAAACTAAAAAAAATTGAATGTTTATTGGAGAAATATTTAGTCAATGATCCCAAAGATACACACACAAACACACACAAGCACACACAAGAATGCCCTTTTCAATTAATACTAGCATTAACTATTGTCATGTGGTAAAACAAGTAATTTATAGTGGATTTCAAAAACCTGTAGTCATTTAATATCATTAAAATGTAAAAACCATGATAAAGATCATACATATTGATTATAATAATGTGTTACTTATTAGATTTTTAAAATCAAAGATATACTTTCTGTAATGTCAAAATAATTTAAAAGGCACTGTTTTTCAAAAATGTGCTTCTCTTTATTTCTTAATCCTCATAGTATATTCCTGAAAATTCAGCAAACCTTGTAAAACTGAAAAAAATTAGGATTTTGTACTTCTATGTTTACAGAAGGACCATATCAAGCAGCCTTGAAAATCTTAAAAAAAAAAAAAAAAAAGAAAAAGAAAAAGAAAAAACCATTCTTATTTCAAAGGCTCAGAAAGTAAAGGTTATTTACCATACGGATTTAGGCTTCTTGTTGTTTTTGAGATAGCAAATTAGAAAAACATGGGCAGAGTTAGAAGTTACTCAATCAGGCTGAGGCTGGGACTTCTTTTCCAGCAGCTGTTATTCCCCAAATTATATCTGATAATGCTCTAACGTCTAAACATATTTTAGTTCACAAAGATACTTGGCTCTTCGATAGAAAATGGCACTAAGCTTCCAAAAATCAACAGGTTTACCCACCCTCTTCAAATGATGTATTTGTATTCAGAGTAATCTGCCACTCAGTACCTCTGAATTGTAACATTTGAGGAACTGCAATTTTGAGCTGAAATGTTTGTTTTTTATTTGCCTGTGCATAATCACAGGATAGGAGCATTAACAAAGGGGTTGGTGTATTGGCCAATGCTGAGGCCTATTATTTAGGCAGAGTCATGGCAACAGAGCAAAGCTGAACGTGTACAAGGGTACGATAATTTCAGCCTGTATTGTGTCAAGTGGAAGAGAAGATGTGTCCACAGAAAGAAGGAATGAAAAATACAAACATATTTGAAATTACATCTGCATTTTCAAACCAGAAACAGCAACTATATTTCCTGACAACTCAAGAAATATGAGTGGCAAGTCTTCCCCCATGCTGGCTACAGAAGTATTATCTGTTAAGCAGTATGGCACCCATAAACGTAAAATCGGCAAAATCCATTTAACTACATTTCCAAGAGAGTGGGAGACTTGAAATGGTAGTGCTCTGAGGATGTCCACGTGGGTGGCCAAGCATATGTTGCAGCTAAGCAGAGGAAGTGGTACACCACGATTTCTTCATAAGTGAGAGGTCTTTATAAACTCATCCTCATGGGGACTGTTTTAAATAGAAAGAAAATGACACATGGTCCCCAAACAAGCTTCCTAACTGTTTGGGGAAGGTTGCCACTTTCCCAAAACATTAGGTTACTGTGGGGGAATTTTCCAAAATTGTCAACCATTTCATTTTTAAACTGAGTTCTTCCTCTCAGCATAAGAGATGCAATACAGCATGAACTATATTTGGTCTAGCAAGAGATCTAAGTTATTTTTACTACACTGACTCCTACCTGACAGTGGAAGACGTATTCTGGTGTGGTTTTCTTAAACTTCATGTTCCAAACCAAGGCCACTCCGTCTGGTTCATGAGGAGCATCTTCATTGTTGTTGTAAGAAGCCACCATCAGCTCAGGGTACTAAATGAAAGAGATCACAAGAATGAATTACGCTAAGAGGACAACACAAGGAAAACTTTGTTATTTCTATATACATGTGGTATACTACATAGTGTGAATGATACTTTCTGTTATGTTGTGTCATAGCTAATATCAGCTTACTGCTGCAACCTCCTGCAATCTGGTTTCCACCTCCAACACTCAGTATGTGCTCATCATACTCACCAGTAACTACCAAATTACAAACACCGCATTATCTCTCTGTATTATTTGACATTCTGTGCTACTCCCTTCCTTCTCCTATATTGGCTTCCATTACATCTTTTTCTCCTGATTTTCTTCTGTGACTTCTCTTTCAGTCCCTGCAGGCTCTCCTTCTATTACATATATTCCAAGGAGGGTTGTTCTCCCTGAGTAAGCTCATCCACTCCAGTGGCTTTAATAAACTTAACATGCTGGTAATTTTCAAATCTACATCTCTAGGCTTAATTTATCTCCGTGATGCAGATCTTTATATCTGACTGCCTACTAGGGATTGCTCAGGGCTGTCCATACACACATCAATTGCAACACAGAAAAATGAGCTCACTGACTTCCACATGAAACCTACTGCTCTTCCAATGTTTCCTATTTTAGTGTCTTGCACTAACATTGACTTGGCCCAGGCCAGCCATTCTATATTTATTTTTACTTATTTCTCTGTCTCACTCCCGTATACTGAATTTCCCTAATTCCTCAATACCTTTCAAATGAATATTTTCTTTCTATCTCTAAGGTCAGAGCCTCCTACATTAATTTATCTGGATGAAGGTAACAGCTTCATAAATGGCTTCCTATACTGACCTACTCCACTCTCCCTCCTTTATCAGGAAGCCTTTACAAAATATATATGTGGCTAAGTCATTCCTCAGTTTAAAATACTTTAATGGGTCATCATTACTTTCAATGCAAAATGCAGGTCACATAGGATATTTAGTAATCTGTCATTTTCTGCCTTCCCTGCTTACCCTCCTACAATCTTCCCTCTTTCTTCCCACCTCCCACACCCTAGGATCCAGCCTCACCGGACTAGTTTTGAGGCACACAGGTACACCTTTGTACCTGTGTGCCTCAATGAAAGTCTCATTCTCACTCTCATTGGGATGCCTCTTCCCAATGAGAGTTAAGTATGCATGTGTTGTTTACATACTTAACTTATCCTTTAAGACTCAACACAGGCATAAACTCCTCCAGACAATCCTGACTTAACCATCCACTTCATTCTTTGCCTATTATCAGCTCCCTTAGTATTATGTGTCTGCCCTGCCAGTTAAAGCACTTGTCAAATGCATTATAACTTTTTTCTCCACTTATGTCTTTTGCTAGATTGTAAGCTCTTTGAGTGTAGGGACTGGTTTTTATTGACCTCTGAATCCAGGGTCTAGTAATTCCTAGCATGTAATAAACTCATGCCAACATTTCTTTAATTATTTAAAATTTTCAATTTTAGTAATTCTGTGCTCAACAGAAAGGCTTTATATTTCATCCTTTGTTGTCAAACAATACTAATAATTAAAGGCTTAAATGCAAGAAACATAACCAGTAAAATAACAAGAAAGACTCTATAGTGATGTTAGGTATTAGAAAGACCTACTCACCCTACATAAACTCTGTCCTGAATGTTATTAAATAAACTGAGGATAAATCTCATAGGAGGTACTTATGAGTTAGGACATATTTCATGAAAATGTCATTCTTATCTAGGATTCTCATAAGGCAGCTCTATTAAAAATAGCATCAGGACTATAGCAGATCATATAACTCTCTTCTTATAATTTAATCTTTTCCTTCTTTTTCACTATGTTGTATATATATTTAATGGAAGATTTTCTTTATAAATTTGAACATGAACTTTTTTTTTCATACCAAAAGTAACTAAATCTAAGTCTTATTCATTCTTCCAGCAACCTCAACTAAAGAAAGCTGCAGAGTTACAACTTGCTGGTTGTGCAGAGGAAGTATAAGCATACGGTGATACATATGTACATGGTCACCAGGGGAAGTAATCATTCTTTATTAAAAAATGCTCCTCAGCGGATGAATCAAAGGCCTATTAAGAAAGGCCTTTGATTCAAAGCCCATTCAAAGAAACTAACATCCAGATAAACACGGAAGTCTCCAGACTGTCCATCTGAAGTTTAACTATGTCACATGTGAAAAGGCAGCTCTATAAACATCAACACCAGTACTACAGGGGCCAAGGAGCAGCCAGATGTGTCTGCAATAATATCCCGCAGCTTTACATCTGGGTCTCATCGTTGGCACCCACTTACAGGTTTTCTTTTTCCATTCAAAAATATTTTAAATTATTTAGCCTTAAATCTGCTTTAGAAAACAGGGGGTGCTTTAGCAAAATTACCAATGAAATGCCTTTGGCATAATTTCTATAGCTGAAATCTTAAGGCCTAAAGATACTAATTTAAATTTTATCTCATGCAAGTTTTTGTGATTTCAAAGTGCTCTCTAGTATGTCTTTTCCCACTGTTTGTTTGAACATGACTAGTCATATTTTATTTTTCCAAAAAAACTCTAAACAATTACTTAAATCTTTTTTTTTTTTTTTTTTTTTTTTTTT
>NW_016107352.1:2719123-2799445 GCF_001604975.1 Cebus imitator | reverse complement strand
ATTCTCCTGCCTCAGCCTCCTGAGTAGCTGGGATTATGGGCACGCACCACCATGCCCAGCTAATTTTTTGTATTTTTAGTAGAGACGGGGTTTCACCATGTTGACCAGGATGGTATTGATCTCTTGACCTCGTGATCCACCCGCCTCGGCCTCCCAAAGTGCTGGGATTACAGGCGTGAGCCACCGCGCCCGGCCTAATTACTTAAATCTTAAATGTTGTTCAAAACTATAATTTCAAAGAGAATATAAAAAATTATAAAATTCATGATAATTTGGTTACCCATAGGGCTGAATTATCCAATATCTATCTCAGGAGAATTTTACCTGGTAATTACCAGATATGGTCTCAAGCCCATTTTCTTCTAACAAATAAATGAAACCTAGGCCAGGCACAGTGGCTCATGCTTGTAATCCAAGCACTTTGGAAGGTTGAGGCAGGCAGATCACTTGAGGTCAGGAGTTGGAGACCAGCCTGGCTCAATGGTGAAACCCCTTCTCTACTAAAAATACAAAAATTAGCCGGGCGTGGTGGCCTGTGCCTTTATATGCATTAATTCATTTAATACTCACAATAAATATGTGAGCTAGGTATTATTATCATTTCATGAATGAAGAAACTTAAGCCCAGAGAATTTAGGCAACTTGCCCAAGTTGATACAGAGTGTGTTAAGTAATCTTTACAGAGATTAATCTGGTAAAAGTACTTATACTGCCTTAACCTTATAGAGACACAACAGTAGGGAGACCAGTGAGAAGATGTTCCCTAACATAAGCAAGAAGTAGGGGACATGACATAAAGTAGGTGTCAAATCCATGTTCCTGGATTTGCATTGGTGTCAGTAGGAATCTTTTTGCTCTTGTAATTGATTGGATTTAGCAACTAACTGAGCTGCCAAAGATTATTCAGGTTTGCATCTTGGATGACTACAGGAGTGGAATATACAATTTACATGTGAGAGGAGTATACATGGTGGGAGTAAGATCATGAGTCTAGTTCTGTACACATCTGAAATCTCTGTCATGTGGTAGTGATGGTATTATTGACTCACTGTGCTAAATAATTTTCAATGGGTGGCAAAGTTGACATAATCATCCAAATTCCCAGATTTCTTCCAAGGAATGATGTTTGATGATATTTTGCAAATATTTCAAAGTTAAAGTGCTCTGGTTTATGAAGCCCAGGAGACCAAAGCAAAGCTATGCTGAAACCTTATAATTTCTTCATTTTTTTCCCTTCAGTTCTATTCTGTTATATTCAGGAAATCATCCTAGACATATATGCCACCACTACATACCAAGACTGTTCCTCTATCTCTCTTCTTTCTTAATATCATTGGATTGCATGTAAATCCATCAAAAGGTTTCTTTATCCCATAAGCATGTAACCCTAGTCCTTTGAAGCCCACAAAAGTGTGATGTAGGAGCTGAGGGTTCTAATCTCTTTTTCTTATGCCTCATATACAATACATTTTTCAAAACTGCAAACTTCTTCCCCACAGCATAGGTGGGCAGGTCACACAAAAATAGGGGAAAATAAATGTAGTCTCTCCATGGTAGAGTTTCTGTTATTTCCAACTTCACTTCCTGCAACGCAAACATCATGCAAGACCCTGTGTGGAAACACATCCATGGGCAATGTGGCCCATCACCTACTGGGGCAAGACAGGGACTGGCCCTGCCTTGTGCCTCCTCAGGGAGTGTTATCAGCTGACACGGGAACAACGTTGTAGTTGCCTTGAGGAATGTGTCAGATAAGGTTCTTGTGTAATTTCCCGACTCTGAACAAGTGAACAAGCTGAGCTAAGTGTTTCCCTGGGCTTGGATCTGATTTCTCTGCACACACTCAAGCATGCTCAGAGACCACCCACACACTGGCGGAAAGTGGCTGGGCAAACCCTGCTTGTCTTAGTCTCTGCACGATCATGCCCTGTGTGCTTTGTTGTTTGGATATAAAAGGGAATTCAAGAGGAAAGAACACTCACCCACTTGATGGCTGATGAGGGTCCAGTTATGGGGAATTACACCCCTCTTTTGTTCCTCTGTTCTCCAATAGGATTAATTGGGACTTACACATTTTATAGCTCTGCCTAGAACACCCTCTTCTTCCTCCATTTGTCTAAATCCCAGTCTTCTGAGAAGTTCAGTCTGACCAGAGACCAGATTCCAACCTCCACTGAACTCTGAAAGCACATGCCCCATATCATTCTGCACCTACAAGCTCTTTTAGTTTCAGATCCAGAAGCTCTTTGTGGGAGGCAGTGGTAAACAGCATATGCCCTGGGATGATAAAATACTTGGGTATAAATCCCCACTCTACCATACCCTAACTGAGTGATTTTCGGCAAGTTACTTAGCTTCTCTGAGCCTCAGTTTCTTCAAATATGACATGGAAATAGTAAGTGTGGCCGCTTCCTACGATTTTTATGAGGAGGAAATAAGAAAGCCTTCACAGCAGCTGTCATGGTGCTTTGCATAGAAGAAAAATAAATTAAAAGCTAGCTCTATTATTCCCAATAAAAGCATTGATAACAAGAAAGCAGAAACTGTGCTGTGCGTAAGTGCCTAGGAATAATCATTCCTGCTTGTATCACTGTTTTTATGTCAGTGCTATTGTGGGAAGAAACACTGTTGTTAAGAATGTGGGCTCAGGCATCAGACGCTTAGATTCAAATTCTGACATCGCCCCACTAGGCTGTGTGCCTTTGTATATTACTTTCCCACTCAGTGCTTGGTATATTGTCACCTAGCTGAGTTGGGCATTCAGAAAATTGGCTTTTGGTAAATTTGCCTGCTTTCACTCTGAATGCCACACTAATAACCTTAGACTTTCTTTCTGTGGGCAATGGGGAATTTTAGTCTAGGGAATGAAGAGATCAGGTTTTTATTTTGTTTTGTTTTTTTGAGACAGAGTCTTACTCTGTCACCCATGCTGGAGTACAGTGGCATAATCTCAGCTCACTGCAATCTTTTTCTCTCAGGTTCAAGCAATTCCCCTGTCTCAGCCTCCTGAGTAGCTGGGATTACAGGTATTTGTCACCATGTCTGGCTAAGTTTTGTATTTTTAGTAGAGACAGGGTGCCACCACGTTGGCTAGGCTGGTCTCAAACTCCTGACCTTAGGTGATCCACCTGCCTCAGCCTCCCAAAGTGCTAGGATTATAGGTGTGAGCCACTGTGCCTGGCCAGTGATCAGGTTTTTATTTTAGAAAGATTATTTGGGTAGATTTCCAGCGGGGAGAACTGTACGTGGACAAGTATGAAGGTAGAAATATTAGTTTGAAGGTTAAGAATAGTATTAGATGATGAATATATGAGTGGAGACATGGAAAGACTTGGTGACAGACTGGCTCTGGAAGACAAGTGGAAGTTGGCAATGTTGCTGAAAGTTCTGCTTTAGGCTCTTGGGTATAATGTGGTGCCTTTAACATAAAGATCATATAATAGGCAAAAAAGGATTTGGGATATATGGAAATAATGAGTTAATAATTCATTTAGGATTCTATGAGACATCTAGAATAATGGGTCTGTCTGGTGTACAAAGTGAAATTCAGCAGGGAGATTGGGCAGGAGATATAAACAGGATGGTCATGGTGGAATCTTTAGCAGTGGAAGAGATCTCCCACAGAGAGCATGTCAGGAAGAAGAGCAGGGGCTGAGGGCATGACCACAGGGACCTTAAGGACGATTAGAGGAAAAAGAAGTCTTGGAGAAGTCAGAGAACTAGGAGAGAGTAAAGAGGAGTAGTGAGAGCTCAATGGAAGGAAGATGTTTCTCTAGGCACAAGGAAGCTGACTAAGCTGTTGACAAAGAGAGGTCAGGACAGATGGCTTAAAAATATCCACAGGATTTGACAAGTAGGAAATCAATGGTAATCTTAATGAGAGCAGTTTCATGGACAAAACAATCTGGCTTCTTGTCTGGTACCTAGCACACAGTAGGTACTCAATAAATACAAATTACTGAGTAGAGAATTGAAACTGAAACTGCAATAAAATGAGGGGGAAAAAAAACCCAACAGGCATAGAGAAGAAATTGTAGGTTAGTAAACAAATCTTTTATTATTTTTTAATAGAAATGCCATGAGAACATAAGCCCAGTTCGTCCCACCCCAGCAATAATTCTTACCTGGAGGGACCAGTCCATACAAGTGACCACTCGATGCTTGGACCAATGCTCATCATAGAACTGACGATTGAAAGAAAGATTGGCTCCAGCCTGAACATCCCTAGGAGGATTTAAACATCAGAGATAAATATGGGGATCTCTCTCTACACTGCTCATATTGAAACACTGATATGGCAAAAGCCTCCACACAATACTCTCTGAAGCCAAAACGTTAATCTAGACTGCACACCCTGATAAAAATTAATGAACTAAAGATGGTTATCTTTATGAAAAGCTCTTTCTAATCTGGCCCAAAAAGGGTTTCCACATATTGTTCCAAGACTGTTACGAAATGTCAGATTTGTTTCAAGTTCTCATCTTGACCAGTCCCAAGCTTTCTCCAACCCTGCTTCAGGCCAGAGCCTTTCAGGGAGAGCATCTCCCTGAAAGGCTCTGGCCTGGAGCAGCAGGGTTTATCAGAAATCTCTCGCTATCAAGGGAGCACAGCAAACTAGAGGATTCCTTGATATCGATATCACCTTATTTGTTCTTAGACCAGAAACGATACGTATGTTTTTATTTACTTGTAAATTCTGATAGGCTATAGCAGTAGCCTCCTCACTCAACAGTAAGTGATAATTTCTACCATGAGACAGGTGTGGTAGACAGTGGAGGATTCACCAGATATGTTCCAGATACCCTTCTGGCATGGACCAAAACAACATCTGAGTCTAGGAAGATTGCACTTTAGCCAGTGTTTACTTGGCTGACACTCCACTGGCCATAACAGCTGCTTCAAGGAACTCAGCGCTGGTTATGCAGCTGCTTCATGAGCTGAGTATTCAAATTGAGTAATGTTTGTTCTGGGCCAAGAACTATGGGATCTGCATAAAAAGCTGCCTAAGTTGCTTGGGCTTTGGTTCGGAAATTCTTTTACGCCCAAGATTCCTCTGTTCATTTGCTTCAACTGATGGCTTGAACCATGCATCACTTAACATATATGGCTCTTGTTCAGACTGGATGACCTGGCTTCTGAACAAGTTATTTGGTCTCTAATTAGTAAACTTAATATGACAGTTTTTTTTCTGTCAACACTTCCTCAGCTCCACCATTGCAAACTCAAGCAATATATATATCTGCATACACACACACACACACACACACACACACACACACACACACACACACAAGTTCTGCCAGTAGCCTAGGGTAATACTGAGCCAGGGACATAGAGGGGAATAGGACCAACAAAATCAAGTAAGTCAGAGAACAATGGCTTTTCAAAAGAAAACAAAGATTGCAGAATATGTATATTCAAACTATTGTTATCTCTTCAAGGTCGTCTAAAGATGCTGCCTACTGTTGAGAACATGTTCAGAACTCCTTTTTGAAATAGTTTTTTATGCCTCTGTTTCATTCCCTTGAGCATCCTCAATGATGATAAGACATTGTCCTTTAAGAATGTATTTGGATTTTAGAAATGGTAAAAAAAAAATCGGGTCTAATGAAAAAGGCAAGTGATACTACCTTCAAATATCATTCTTGGCCAAAAGAAATCTGTGGCTAAGCACAGGTATATTTATGTCATATAAGGCTCATAGAGTCCCTCCTGTTCTCCCCATGATGATGGTTGACGGTCACGGCTTTTTCCAACACCTATGCTATAGTCGTAGAGGAAGTCATTTAGGGACACTTGCTTTTATTGATTAGTTTTGTTTTGTCTGTAAATATATTCTTGCATATATTAATATGTTTCCTAAAGGGCATATACACATAGGCATACTTTTATGGTACCAAAAAGAGGAAACATTTTCCAGTCTCTATTCATCATCACCCACATCAGTTAACTTCTCCCATACCTCATGTTATTTTCTTCAGTTTCCTATTTGCTTAGACATCAGATCTGGTAGATACAACACAAATTTCCTTTGCTGCTTACAAGAATGTTTTCTTAAAGGATAATGCATGTGAGTCTGCCAGTCTCTATCACCTGGACTGTTCCCCAGATACCAAGCTGAAAAGCATTTCACAGAAACACGTGATAATTACAGGGAAGCTCTAAGCCAGAACATGTCACCAAGCCCACAGTTGAAGCTGTTCAGCAAGATCAATTGCAAAATTTCACCCTCCTCTGATTTCTTAATTTTAAATTTGCCTAGTCAGAACATAAATAAATTTAGAATTAACGGATAACTTACACTACATTTTAAAGAATGCACACAAGAGACTAACCCATCTTTTTCCTCTAACTCTCGGCCACTGTAGTCAAAAAAGATGTCGGAGTCTTCAGCCAGGGCTCTTTCAATTACCCGTATTGTCCGGTCAAAAAAGATGAGAAATTCCTCTGAATGAAGGATCTGCTGTTTTTCTTCCTCTGTCAGCTCCCTTGGAGGGGCTTTATTTATTTATTTTTTTGTAAAAGAGATTGTTAGGGAAGAAAAAAGGGACAATTAAAACTTATCAAGAGGAACCCAACTCTTGAGAGACACTGCTTATCAAAGGCATGACAAGATACAGTGAAACAAACCATTGTTAATATTGATTCTAAATTATTTATAAATTCACACCAAAGGCTTCCGCAGATGTCCCCACAAAAAGATAACATATTTGGTCTAATTATTATTTTGAAGAGTTGAAGAAGATTACAAATAAATATAGATTGATGTGTTTTTAGCAATCATTTCTAAATTTTTTTAACTTGAAAAACAGCTCAAATAGGGCATAATAGATAAATTTACAAAACTATGTATTTATATATGCTATTGTACTATTGTCAAGCTGGCAATATTAAACAATTAGGAACATTCTATAATGTGATCCACATAGTACCTTTCCTCTTTCTACTGAGTAAATTTGTAAATTCATTTTATTTTAAATGGTTAGTTGGTAAGGCTAACTGATTGTTATATAGATTATATTCAAAAGCAAAAATATATCCTTCCAAACCTGCTTTCACTCAAGGTCTTCTGCTTTTAGACAAACACATGGAACAAATAAATGCTTCTATAAAACAACCCAAAATTGTTTTTCTGCCTTACTTTGCTAGCATTATTAATCTTATCAAACTAAATTTAAAGATAAAAAATGAGACAAAGAGATCAAATAACTAGCAGTATGTTATAGTTTCTGAAAGTGAACTCACCTTAGAGTCAACATATGGTTACATAAATCATTCCTTCAGTTGCATGTTTTACATAAAGCTATAGGGAAGGGATTAGGAACTCTCCAGACTGGAAAACCCTCAAGGGCAGAAACTGCCAGCTGAACCTTTGTGGTTCTTCAGGAACCCCAGTTCAACTCTGGTGGAACGAGCCTTCAATAAAATATTCATTAGTTACTCTTTCAGTGGTACAGAAGCTCCTGAAGTTAAACTTACAGGAGAGTAGTGCATTACAATCACAGGTGGAGCCTCTGATGGAATCACTCACCCACAGGTTTTCCCAAGCACTACCACAGCCATCCTAATAACCAGATTGATTTCTACCTGGCCACATCATCAGAAGAATCTTTTAGGTACTATCACCTGTAGCATAATGTTTTATGAAAGTGCTACATAATTTGATTAATTGTATCCTGAAGCCTAAGAAACCTGTAGTGCCAAAAAGCCCTTCTACTGAGTCATGGCAGTGGATCCAATGTTCATAGTATCTCCCTCTTTCTAACCACCCCTTCCCTGCCCCAGACCATGATGCAGGATGTCTGGAGAAACTTGAGAACCTCTATTCGTACAAGAAACTAGAATGACTCTGATGTAGTTGTTTCATACCTTAAGAAATGCTCTCCAGAAATATTAGGGCAACATGTGATTCATCTACTATAGTAGAAGGCTTTCTCCTAACATAGTCCACTCCGTAGTTTCCAACAGCCCTAAATATAATTAGAAATATTTCTTTGCTGCCTAAGTCTCCAGAGCCCTAAATATTCCAGTGTGTACTGGGACTTTCCAAGGACCCCCATCAACTTCTACTGAGCAGTGCTGCCAAGACATTAGTTTTTTAAATGGTGAATCAGGCAATGTTCACACTCAGAGTTTGGCTAGGTAGTGAGGAAAGAGGTGGAGGTCACAAGTAACATAAAGAACTCTATGAAGCCAACCTGGAATCAAGCACCCTGCCATATGCTAACTTTGATTATTTAATCAATGCATTGAAGCTCTCTGGGCAGCAGTTTTGTCTATGAAATGGAGATGATACCTAAACTTTAAGTCTGGTTTAAGGATTAAAGATAAATCTGCTGGGCTTCGATAATTAGTAATTAAGTAGTAATTTATTAGTCTGCTTTCTAAAACTATAAATGAGACATTTGAGTTATTTCACTCCAGAATATAATAAATCTACAAAATGAAACTAGGCAAAAGGGAAAAAACGCTACAAAATGATAGGTCCATTTTGTTTTGGTTAGTATTGTTAAGTAAATTAATAAACCTGAACTTAACAAGAATACTATGGCCAAGAAGAATGTCTTATTTAAAAAGACTCACTTGGCCATGGTCACTGTTAATAGATGACTTGAAACACACTTGAAATTAAAGATGTAGGAATTATTCTCCTTTATTTCTTTTTTATGATAGTAAAAAATCTTTCTAGTCTCTGTTTATCTTTTTGAGCCAATTCTATTTCACCTGTATCTTTCCTTACAGGTCCATTACCTTGAATAAAAAATGGTATCTATGTAATTTTCTGTAATTTATTTTTTTTCCTGTAGCTTATTGTCACTTTGATCTCAGCTTTCAAGACACACAACTTCTTCTCTAACAGAAACATAAATGGCTGATCAAAGTGTAACATTGAGAGGCCAAGTTCAGGTAGGTGGAGCACTAGCCTCTCCAGATACTATGTTTGACAATACAATATTTGGCTTGAAATTAAAAAGCTACTGAAGTAAACAAAAGATATATTTTATATTAAGCTTTGATGTCTAACAGGGATCAAATGACATGATTTCTTAGCAGAAAATAATCAGATGCATGTGCAGATGAGCACTTTTTAAAAATCATAAACAATATTCAACTTAGTTAAATAGGGCCACAGTAATTTTCGATTAAATAAATGAAACCTCCCATACTTAAAGAACTTTAAATTGATAAGTGTTGTTACAATATAATTAAAACATAACAGAGCATCCAGGAACCACAACCAAAGGGCGTATTCAGAGATAACCTCTCCAGACATCATATTTCATGAAAGAAAATTGGTTGATTAATGGAATCCACAAAGTTCAAAATACAGGAATAAACAAATAGAATCAGAATTGTTTTATTCCAAGATAGACCCTAAATTCTCCCTGAAGTGTCTGTTTCTACAGCTTTTTCCTATCCCTGGAACCTAATAAATTATTTTAAACAAGTTCATGGTATTAAGAAGGTAAGAATTTAACAGCAAAGGACATACCAAAACAAAACGTGGGCATGGATATTAGTTTTTCTCATAAATTAAGCAGAAAATATTATTATAGCAGATTTTTTCTTTGTTTTCACAACACAAAACACGGAGTGTTTCTGCCAAAAAGTGACAGCTAACAATACTTGGTGCATTTACAGAGCGCTTTAAGAAAAAGTAGATTCTGCTTTATGAAAAGTAGAATGCATGGATATGACTTACATATAATCCAAATGATAAGAAAATTTTCAAATTCACCAAAATTTAACCAAACAATTATATTGAGCTTGAATAAGATATACAAAAGAAATTTTACTGAATACCTAAAATTCAGAAGACAGACTAATCCATGAACTTGTGGCCTGCAAAATTAAAATCTAATATAAATGTCATTGAGGGTCCACTTTTTATTGTAGAAATATTAATTTTTCTTAGTTTTTTATATATAAAAATACTTTCAAATGTTTCTTTCAAGCATGATTGTATCTCATTTCTTATGTTTTATTGACCTTTCCTGGTACCCTCAATGTATACTTTGTCATTCTCTTTAATTAATTTACACTACTTTAAACTATATCTTTTGGGTTCTAGCCTTCTGGTGATTTTTTTTTTCCTCTATAAAAATGTACATTTCACAATGAATTTCACAACTTATACTGAGTTTTTTAGTATCTCATTCTATGTTAAGAGTTATTTTAAAAATATCTACTACAAATACGTCTTGACTTGTTTCAGCGATGTGGCTTTAAATTTCAATAAGATTATTTAAAAATATTTTTCAAGAATATCTAAGGAATAAAAAATAAATAAACCCATATAGCCAGGAAAAGCATTAGATTAAATAAGGACAGTGGCTCTCATGGGAATTTTACAGTGAAATCAGTTCATAAACAGCAGCAAGGAAACCAAACCAAACTAAAAGCGAAGGATATCTTTCTCTGAAGTCAGTGTGAGGTTTATGAGTTCATTTGTATTTACAAAAGAGTTTCCCAGTTGCATTGTTTTGAATTTCTAAACATGAAGATACAAGGACACTGACATATAGAAGTTTTCTAAACTTTGATCATAAGATGAAATATATCTGCTCTTTTCCTATTCTATTGCAGAAAAAATTAAACAGTAACAAGTCAAAACTGTATTTCTTTACTGTTTAATGCATTTTGATGTCACATGGGCAAAAATGTCAAAAGTTAGTGAGTGCTGATTGTTTTCCCCATGTCCCCCTCACCACTTTATTCCTTTTCACTGCAAAAACAAAAAGCCAGATTTCTCAAAAATGTGTTCCCTGGTTTGAAGCTGTGTATGTCAAGTTTCAGCCCAGAGCAAATTTTTATGGCTGAGTAATAAATCCCTGAAACGCAGGGTTCATAATGGAAGTGCTGACACAGCCCTAACTACTCTGCAGTCGTGTGAATGGCGCCACGATTATATCTGCTAGAGATTCTTTCGAATGTTTGTAAAATAATGTCTTGCTTAAAAAAAAAAAAAAAGCCAGAGTTTGATGCCAACATAAACATGCTTTTAACCCATTATGTGCTAATTTGCAGAAAAGCCATTAATGGAGAATAAAGCACACAGTGCAGCAGGAACAGGAAACGTTCTTTCAAACTTCTTTTGGACTTTTAACATGACTTTAATCAATTCCATGAAGCATGAGTAACAGTTAAAACTGAAGGGTGTTTTCACTTGGAACTTAAGAAGGAGGTTGCTTTGCTTTGCTGGAGAAGATGATTTGGAGATTAGGGCTGGGGTGGTGGTGATGAGGAATCCATGCCAAGACACACAAAATATACCCTGGCTCTTTATCACCAGGTATATTTTAAGAATATTTTGCAAATAGTAAAGGAGTACTTTAATAGAGCCTGACTTATTTTGTCCCTCACTGCACCTGTAATCATGATATTCTATTCACCAACTTTTTTTTAAAAAAAGGATGTTTTTAGTATAAGTTTAAATGTGAGATCTCTTCCATCAAATTCATTTGGACTCTCAGAAAGAGTAAGCGTTGTGTCTTCTGTGGATGCCACTGCTAAAATTCTGAATCTTCTCCTAAGACTTACTCATACCCTTATTGAACTTCTCAATGCCTGACACCTGGCACAGTAACAGAAATAAGACCCTTAACAATAGTTCTCCAACGAGTTTAAAGGACTTTGCTTGCATCTCTATTGGTATTTCCACATTCTTTTAAATGTACTAGCTGGGGCCCCTGTAACCATGTCATTTCAAAGCTATGGGCTACGGCAAAGCTGAGTACAGAGAGCTGGGGCTCCCAAGGGCATCCATCTCACCAGGGTAGAAACCAGTTATAGACCCAGGCACTGCAAGGCAAGACTACTAATGATAATTTAGCAAGCTTTTATGTAACACTTACTTTGTGCCAAGTACTGTTCCATACTAGCCCTGTTTAATTTTTTAAAAACCTCAGGAGGAAAAAAAAAAAAAAACCTCAGAAGGTACATATTATCTCTGTTTGCCAGATGGGGAAACTGACGCAAGAAAAGGTTAAATAACTCAGTCTGTAGCGATCACTCAGCTAATAACTGACGGAGACAAGATTTGATCCCAGGTAGTCTGGCTCCAGAGGCTGTACTTTTTCATTACTATCTTGCACTGGCTTTTAGATACCTGAGATTGCAAAAAAGCAGCCAAAACTAAAACACACACATGCCAACCCACACTCACACACACTTCAAATAAGCCTCACTATAAAGTGATTCTTAATAATTTGTAAAAATGGTCTCATTTAAGTCCATATGATGTGGATATCATTTGTAATAGGTATTTGGGCTACTATAATTTTCTCATGACAGCACAAGGTGTTGAAGTGAGTACATGGGATCAATATGTATTAATTCCTACAAAAGTCCCCAGTGCTGAACATCTGCCACACTGTGCCAGAGCCACAACTATCTTTAAAATTTACAAATCAAATGAGCTTCTAATCAGAGTTATATCAATCTATACCTGGAACACTCAGTGAGAAATATGGAAGAAGCTTTTTAATCTACACTCAGTTCTCAGGTCCCACTCTCCATTTGTCAGCAAGTAAGACACACTCAAAATTCTCTTCTGTCTCCATGGGCTGAGAATCCCAAAGTAATCCAAAGCTGGGTGTGTAAGAAAATGTCATCTGTAGTATTTCCTGTCCCTCTTTTTCTTTTCTTTTTTCTTTCTTTCTTCTTATAGACACAGTGCTATCATGAGGAGGGCAACAGGGTGAAATGTACGGGCTTTGGATTCGACTCTAAATCTTGGCTCATGTGCTTGTACATTATATGTCCTTGGATAAGTTTTTAGACTTCTTTCTTCGTAGTTCTCTGCCTATAAAATAGGGGTAATAATATTATCTGCTTCAAAATGATGTTGTAAGGAGTGAATAATATCTGTGGAGTGCTTAGAAAACAGCCAAGTGCATAGTGAGTCCTTAATAAATATTAGTCATTATTATTACCAGAACATGTAAGAGGTTGCTCCCCCTTATACAGGCAGACTTGCAGAAGAAAAATTTTAATAGCAGAATTAATAGCAATGATCACTATTAATGTTTCACGTAGATCACAAGAAAACACTTCAAAATTTATTGACAAAACAATTATATCTAGTCCTTTGCTTTACTGTTATCATTGGGAATGTATGGTGGTGTGACAAGATAACATGACAGCTGATGACAAGTGTTTTCTTTTATCACTATTTAGTAATAATTATACTAGAATTGTAACTAGAATTGTTACTGAAATTGTGGACGTTTTGCACTTTATTTGCATCTATCAGTCAAGAAAGAAACGACTTTTTCTTTGGAGATTACAGTTTATGTTGCTAAATGTAACGTATTAAACAACCATAGAAAATATTCCATATAGAGGATATAAATTATATTTTTACTTAGCTCTATAGTCTTTTGGTAAAAGCAAATAAAACAATTACTTTACTTATTTTTGACAACATACCTTCCTTCACCTCCTGTTTTTTGTCTTGATTTTCCAGTTCTGAGTCCTGGCCAACTTTAGGTTCCACCATTTCCTCATCTTCCTCATCCTCTAGAAAAAAGAAAGAGAAAAATACAATATTTTCTTTCCTCAAAATCAAAGTCTTTGGTTGACAGTGGGAGGTAGGGGTAAAGTGTAAAGTTCTAATCATTTAAGGCAACATCTAAGTACATCAGTCCACAATGAATGCCCAAGATTAAATGTTCATGAATTTATGAATAAATTATCTCCAAAAGGGGCCTCTTTGAAAATTTCCCCAAGCTGCTGAGAAAACCATGCTCAGTGGACACCTGTACATCCAGCTCCAGGCCCTCACCACGTGGGATGTCTTGGAATTGCCTCCCTGACCTCTGAAGCTTCTTCGAGGATGGCCCAGGAACAGATTTTAAAATGTTTCCACCTGGAGCACATTTTCCACTGGGAACACCTGTTGTACAGATGACTCATTTCCAATTTAATTCTTACTAAATTAATTTGTTTTTGACCTACAGGAAAGGGTTAAATACAGGTCTGACCCCAGGTCAAATGCCACTGGCAAGTAAACAACAAGGGGAAGGGCCCCAAAGTCAATGCCATTGGTCTGGGAGAAAACAACCCGAAATGGTATTTACACATTCAGAGCAGTTCATGCATTAATGTGAATTTAATGAGACTAACAAGTCGACTGAGTTGGCTACCCCTGCCAGATGTTAGAGTGCCCTTCCTGCCCTATGCAAATGTGTGCTCATTTTTCCTCTCTCTCAACTTGCCTCTCCTAGAGGCCCCTTCCATTACAGAGTGTTTGAAAGCATCAGACACAATGCAGAAGGTTTAGAAGAGAGTCAAGATGTCACAAGAAAATCCAGATTATAGAAACGTAAATAATATAACAAATTAAAATTTGCTTTCAATCTTTAAATACAGTATTGTACTTCATGTAGGTTATTGACTTCATTGGTCCAAATAGAGTTGAAAGGAAATGACTTTGCTTCTTCTTCTACCCCATATATTTATTAATTCAACAAATATTTATAGAACTTTTATAAAATCTCAAGGTCTGTGGATAGTCCCATTTCTATCCCAATAAATCCTGATATTTATCAACTCAAAATTTCTGTACCAACCACTTAGAATACATTATAAATGCATACTTAAATGCTCAAATGAAGTATATCCTGAAAAGCAACTTACAAAATTCTAACTAATATTAAGTAAGTGATTTGTGGAAGGGATATCAATTTTAAAAATATAGGTATCTAAAGTATAGCATTGCAATTTAGATATTAGCATTTTTAAAATATGAATTTTAATTGAAATATCATACTCTATAGGGATGCAGGGAGACTGTGGAGCCAAGCTCACTACTTTATATATAATCACACTATGCATATGTAAGAAAGAATGTAAAACATTTTAAAGAACTGTCATTTATTATTCACACATATCTCTGAGGTCACATTTATGAGATGAAAAGCCACACTTAAAATTTTGAAAAGAACACTGTGACCCAGACTTTTAAACAAATAAATCTTTAAAAAGTTAAGTTATAAATAGCATATCTATGTCCTTATCCATATGTGAATACATTAATGCTATCTCTTCACACACACACACACACACACACACACACACACACACACAATTCCACTTGGAAAGTCCTTAGCAAAATATCCATCTTGATATGATGTATCTTCCTAACCCAAGGACTAAACATAAAGTCCAGTGAGGAACTAGATCGAGAGAAGCTTCCTCTTTCGGTGATCCTTGGATGAAGAGGCAGTTTTCAGCTGCTTTATTATTTCAGTGGCTTTATTTCTGAACCTTCTGGAGACATTTCTTTAACAGATTCAGCAGCCACACCCTGATACTTATTAAGTACAGGGCATTATCTGCTGTATTTTCAACAACAAAAAATGGTGATGAGGCCAGGGCTTATCACCTGTGTCCCCAAAATTGAACTGTGTCCTCAAAATTCGTATGTTGAAGTAATAAACTCCAGTACCTCAGAATGTGGCCTTATTTGAAAATAGGGTCACTGCAGATATAATTAGTTCAAATGAAGTTATAATGGTGTAGGGCACCTAATCCAATATGACTGGTGCCATTATAAAAAGAGGAAAATGGATGCAGACACACACACACATAGGAAAAACATCATGGGGAGATGAAGGCAAAGATAGACCTGATGCTTTTACAAGCCAAGGAACACTGAAGAGTGCCAGCAAACCACTCAAAGTTAGGAGAACAGATTCCTCCTCACAGTCCTCAGAAGGAACCAAGCCCACAGACTTCTTGATCTCAGATCCTAGCCTCCAGAACTGTGAAGCATTAAATTTCTGTTGTTTAAACAGCCAGTTTGTGGCACTTTGTTATGGCAGCACTAGAAAACTAATAAAGCCGGTAAGTGCATTTCCTTCTATAATCATACAATCTAGTAGAAGGGATACAGTAGATGTTCAATAATACTTAAGGCAGTCATGAGTGCATCACTTGTATAATCTAATTTATGTATCAGAACTTAGTACGATTAGCCCAGTTTTGCAGATGAGGAGACAATAATTACCCCCAAAGGAATTGCAACCACATCCCACTTCAAGTTCTGTCTGGCTCTGCCTGTTTTGGGGTCTGTGATCTTTAACCACTACACAAACTGCCTCCTGAACCACAGCATGATGTGAAATAGAAACGCCATGGAGAAAGGACAAAAATACAAGCAGCTGCAATGTTCTGTTGCAAGGTGAGGAGGCTTTGCAGGGGCTTTTTGAGGTAGACTTGCATGGCCTCAACATGGATAGTTCTTCCACTTTCAGGAGGTGAGCAAATACAAGTTTTAGCTGAGATGTTAGGTTTCACACCCTTGAGAGCTGCACATATGGATTATTTTATTTATCAAGAATATATATGCTACAACCACATTGTTCTAATTTTCATTCTGGAATTCACTGCTTTGAGACCTGGCCGGCAATCCTTAATATGAAGCGTTAATTCCCCCAGCCAGAAAGATTCACAGCTTGGGTGAGAGCAGCACCCCGAGGGAAGTATTTGATCGTGTTCCGGGCTGGAGTCCACCACTTGCTGGCCCCTGGGTTTTATCCAATTTGTGGGAACTCTCTGAGCCCCCATTTCCTCATCTGGTGGAATGGAATAATAATCCTTCCTTGAAACACATTGTTGTTGTAAGAATGACTAAATAAAATAACCAATGCAAAATTGCTTTTTAAACCATAAATTCTCAGAAGAGTCAAGGTCATTGGGAACATACTTAAGCAGAAATCTTCAAAACGAACGTTGCCTTAGATTCTAACAAATATTGACTGAGCACTTACTATGTGCCAGGTGCCAGGCACTCACCAGGGAACAAGACAAACAAAATAATCTCTGTGCTCATGGAGCTTCCATTCCAGTGGAAAGAAACCACAAACAAATAAGAAAACAAAATATATATTGTATCAGACAAGTGCTATGGGGGAAAGGACAAAATAGGAAAGAGAGTTTAGGCATTCTGGTCAAAGTGGGAGAGTCTCAATTTAAAACAGAGGCCCCCAAAGGCCACACAGAGGTGACATGTGAGCAAAAACTTAAAGGAGTTAGAGGAGGGAGTTGTGTGAAGACCTTGGGGAAAATAAGACTAATCAATCCATGGACCCAAGGGGAGTAATGGATCAAGGTCTGGATTCACTGATAACTAGTTCTTCTGACTATAGATGATAATTGTGCTTTCATTAGAGCCACCTAGCTCCTGCACTTACATCCTCTAGTTCTTAAAACTGAAAGCAGTTTTACCAAATGACTGAATTAGTCAGCTTTAAATAGTAACAAATTCTCATCTTTCACAGCTCTAAGGGTATTTATTTTAAACATTAATTCTCAGAAGAGTCAAAAAAGAAACATCGTGACCAAAAGTGCCACTATGAGCTTATTGGAAAAATATTATTCTGTGATGTGCTTGGCTATAAAAAGGTCTAGTTTGTGATACAATGTCTAGGTTTATGCATAGAAGCATGTGAGGAAATAGCAGGTTATCTAATTCCTTAAATGGAAAATCCTTCCCCAGAGAATATGTTTTCAATCAGTCTAAAAAACACACACACAACAAATATGTATTATGTTTGTAGTATGTACAGAGTCCCATAATGAGAAACTGTGAATAACAGAGAAATTTAAAAAATAGTACCTGCCCTTTTAAAGTGGCTACAAACCAGTTGTAGGTATTAATTTTTAGTGGCCACAGAATTCTTTGTCTAACAGCTTTTTAAAGACATAAAGTAAGTGTTTCAGTGAATTTGCTAAGGAAATAAAACACGAGAGACTGGTTTGTTTCTCTGCATACTGATATGTTTGCCTTGCTCAGCAAAGAAAGTATATTTTTCTTTAAGACTCTGGTTTCCTTTCTGGTGCAATTGGAATTACTTCTGTTGAAACCATTTTCAAAACAGTTAAATAACTTTAAAGAAAGGGATTTATGGAGACCTGCTGTAGACCACTGATATATGAGTTGTGCCACTAGTTCATACCTAGTTACATTTCCTTTGAGATTGGAGGGAAAAAAATTACCACCCATGTATGGTTTCCTGCATCCAGGTCCACACAAGAAATTAAACTAGTGGCAGAAGTTAATTACCTGTCAGTCCAAAGGGCTAATTTCTAAACAATGACATCTTTTAGACACATTATTTTATTTCACACCCATATTCTGCCGTCTCCAGGTGCCACATTCATTCCCCCTGGTTGGAAAAATCTTTGATAACCACTGTCCTCTTCCCTTAAGATTTTCAGAAGTCTAAGAATGAGTAACTACATATTATGTAGCAATAATTGCATATTACGCAGCACAGATAACACACTCAGCACGAGGCTTGACCCTTTGCCTGAGCTCCAGAAGAGTTCGTTTCCTCCCCTAGTCCATGGTTCTGAATGAAGCCGATGTAGACAGTTTTAGTATGCTGCAGTCCTCTGCTTGCTGACTTGTTCTGACAGCCTTATGGATGTGAGGTATTTGAAAGGGAGTGCAGTGGAATACTTGTCAGTGTTTGGCAATATAGTATAATAGCAAAACCCCTTTTCATCTGGGGCATATTCCCTTTGCAATGATTCTGGATAGGTGACGTGCTGGATCCTACTTTCCTCTCTTGAAGCCCAAGGGAAGAGAGTTTCCTGCTATTAATTTCCTGGTGGCCAGGACACAGAGAGAATCTGGGGATTCAGACTGGTTGCTTCTAACTCAGGCTTTGTCTTTGGATCCTTGGAGTCAAAGCTGAGAAAAAAATTAGGGTTTATTCTGGGGCAAAGAGCAGTAGCAGCAGTGATGCCCAACATCCTGGCAAGATTGTTCCAGAGGCCCAGTGCTCCAGAGTTCCCTTGGTCCCCATGCTTTTTCAAACCTGTTCCTTCTGCCTCCTGTTGATTCTGTGAGTACCAGACTTCCTTCCAATAAATCCCACTAAAGGTGGTGTCAGCACCAGATTTTGTTCCAGTAAGTGCCACTGGATATGATGCCTGCTGCATGCAACCAGAACCCTCAGTGACACAAGGCGACCCTCTGTGAAGAGAGGGGCTTGTGTTTTATGAGGCCACTGGGTTCTTACTTTCCCTAACCCTCTTAGGGCTTGCAAAACCTCAGGATAAGAGGATCTGAGCTCCCGCCAGAGCCCTTGCTGCTCTGCTCCTGACATTTCATGAGAGGACTATGGCTCCTCCATCTGACACATCGGTAAGACCGCTAAGGCTGGCTCGGGTGGAGAGTGAAGGCAGGGAGTGGAAAGGGCCATTTCACTCCATCCTTCTCAGCTCCAAAGGGCATCCTGCTGCTGTCCAGAGTGGGAGGCACAAAGCAATTACCACATGACTTTGTAATGAATGGGCCAACGACTGCAAGATACACAATTATTTTATATACCGCTGAGAAAGACGATTACTGCTATTAAACTATAACACATCATCAATTTTAATGTGAAAATTGTGAATGTTAGAAATGATCAAATATGTTGTGGCTTATGAAATGAATAGAAACAAGCTTCCAAGATGTAAACTGGCAAGGACACAGAGGCAATTCTAAATCAGCTTACTACTGTACTATTATTAGAGAATAGACTTGGAGAGATATAAAGACCTGAGTTTTTTCTGTTTTGTTTGTTTGTTTGTGTGTCTGTGTGTGTGTGTGTGTGTGTGTGTGTGTATGTATGTGTGTGTGTGTTTTGAATGTGTTCTTCTCAACTTAAGAACAAATGCCCTAGCCACTTTTACATAATTCCATGTATGGATATTCAGATGGTGATTCTTCTTATAACATATTTTAAAATTTTTAATAGAAAAAGACTTACCCCTTCAAGTTCTATTAAAGTTTTTAAAAAAAATATTTGAAGATATGCTTTGCAGCTCTGACTTTGGGCTCATCTTTTCTAATATTATATGCCCACTCTGGTTAACACTTACATCTACATCTTCCACTATCACCTACAAATTGATGTCTCCAGCCAAGATATCCCTTCTGGGCTCCAGACTCTGTAGTGGACACTCCAATGTGATTGTCTCATAAGCACATCACATTTGACATGTCCACAGCAGAGTTCCAACCTTCTGCTTAATGGTGCCACTGTTCACATGGAATCCCAGCTGGATACCTGAGCACCACCCTCAACTCCCCTTTTCCTTCAGGGACTACTCCATTCAAGACAGATACCCCATTCAGGACCCCATTCAGGGGTCTCAGTCCTGTCAATTCCACCTCCAGCATCTGTCTTGAATCCACCTCTGTCTTTACAACCCTTTACAATGCAGCGCCAGCAGCCTTAGCTCTTCCTCTAAAACAGATTCGTGAATCCCCTCCATTGTTCTGCCACCCACCATATACATATCTGTATGATAACACATCTCATACCATGTAAAATTAGTTTTTTGCATCTATCTCTACAACCAGACTAAATGTCCCTCAAAGACCTACTCTTCTTAGTATTATCAACATTAAGTACTGAGACTAGTAATATCAAAACAGGAAACTATTCTGGAAATTAGTAATGGCACTACATTACATGAGGCCTTGAATGGTGAAACAAGAAGTGTGAACTTCTTCCTAGAGATCAGTAGCCCATTTTAAATAAACATTAATCATATTCAGTTCATAGATATTATTAATAATTTCAAAACAAATCTAAGGCACTGGATGCTAAATATAGCTTTGAAGCCACTTTGTGTAGATTCTGATATATCTCTCTGGGGATGGCTTGACCCTCAGTGAAAATTATTTCTGTCAATCTAATCTTCAGAGAAATTGGAGGTTTAAAAAACGAGTCGAGTTCTGATTTTGTTTAAGAATATGGCAGCAATGTAGAGGCTGCAGGAGCAGGAGCAAGACTGAAGCCAGGGCACAGTAAGAAGGTAGGTCATAGCTATAGTCCAAGCTGCAGTTAAGAACCTGACCTTGGCTGGCACAGTTGCCAGTGGGTGTGATGAATCAGACTGTGAATTTAGACATGTATTTGTACAGCAGACAGTGAGAGCTCTTGCACAGAACTCACTCAAGTCACCCTATCCTTGGACCAACTTTGGGTACAGCTTGCCAACTTTGCTGGGAGTCCAGAGAGAGCCACCCTCCCAATATGTATCACAGCAGCCAAAATAAAGTATAACATGCACCACTGAAGCTTACACAAACCAAGGTGAGCGCCTCTATGCTTTAAAAATATGCAGGAAAGACATATTTTGTGGGATTTTCAGTAAGCACTTTGTTAAATATACTACATGCTAATATTGAAAAAGCCTTCACTTTCTGGTCTAGAAAAATCTGGCCAGAGTAAAGAAAACATACATTTCTCACCATACAGAGCGCTCCTGTTAACACTCTAGGCCACATCAGATCTCTCCTAAGGCTCTAACATGACTGTACTTGGAAAGTTTACTTCTTGATGGAATGTCACCCAAGGTATTGCAAATGAAAGGAAATGAAAGAAAATATTCAAAATGAGAGGGGAAGCCAGAGAATAGAACTTTTTAAGCAGCTGTTTCTGAAACTTCTAACTGTACTTATATGTAATATATGCACAGTAAATATGTATTGAATTGAGTTAACTTGGATCAGTCAGCTTGCATAGAAGGATGGAGATCAGGAAGAGAACAAGAACCTTCTCAGAGACATTCAGGCAGGAGTCTGTGGATACCTTCGGCAGTCTGATATTTGGAGATAAAAAGCCTTGACTGATCTGTGTTTTCATATATTTTTCTTCTTAAAAACCTTTTATGGCTCCTTATTTCCTAGATACTAGCTTAGCATTTAAGACCTACTACCATCTGACTCTAACTTAATTCTCCCGTATTGCTCAGAGCAGAGCAGCCTTTGACTCAACTGTGTGTAAAATAGGCCAAGTTTGTTGTCAGAACCCACCCCTCTACCAAATTCCTTATCTTTAATCTTTGATCTTTCAGGCCCCTGTTATCCAAGATTTCTCAGAAAGTCATGGATCCTTCAACCACTGAAGAGAATAGTTGAATGAACTAACTCAAACTAATGGACTACATAATGGTAATCAAATCTATAATGGAAAATTACAGATTTTATGGGATGTGGGAAGGTGAGATATTTGGAAATAGCAGAGCCACTTCTCAAGTCAGTTCTCTTCTTATATTCTTCTAAGTGGGGCCAGCCCATTGCACAGCTCCAGAAAGCAGCAGTGCCATTGTTGTCTATGTGTAGTGCCTCCTTGAGGTGTGTAAGGCTATCATTGGCAGTCCTATCTGTGCATTTGTCCACATATGCATGCACATGTCTACACACACACACACACACACACACACACACACAAACCCAGAGGGCAAAAAAATCAAAACAATTGAAAATGCTATTCTTGGCTGCTTGGAAAATAAGGAGGGACTCCTCTGTTTTTCAGACTCAAATCCCTTCTGCTATCTACTTCTACTTTCGGACAATTCCATTCCCTATTATTTGCTTTCTCTTCTGTATCTTCCCAATGTGCAAACCTGCAGTTTCTCTTGGTGAGAACCTTGCTTGTGAAAAAGAAAACTGGAGTCACAGGCATAGAGAAGTCATGATATTTAACTTTTAGCAGTGACTGTAGATATGTCCCAAAGGAAAGTAGACACTCAAGGTCTTCACATACTGAAATTGTTATTGTGTTATGTTAACTAGTTTTAGAAAGAGTAAAATAAATAGAAACCACTTAGAAACACTATTTTTGCTGTAAGGAAATTGCTCCTAAGGACAAAGTGGTACCTTCCATACCACTTATGGCTATCATTGGCAGTCCTATTTGTGCATTTGTCCACATATGTCCAATAGTTGTCAACTCTGACTATTAATGTTGGAGCTGTTGTCACATCAATCACTGTATATTTAGGCCGTACCACTAATAATAGTACAGGTTCTCTAGCATTCCTTTTAGTAATAGGTTCAAATCTTGTTAATTCTATCTCTTTGCACACCCATCTTTTGCACATCTCCCTTTATTCTCTCCTTTTCCCACCTCCTTTGTTTTTTGGTTAAGGTCACCTTGCCTTTTATGCACCACCTAGCCAGTGTTCCCTATCTCCAACCTCTTTCCATGCCTATTCTTGCTACAAACAACACTGTCAGATCAATCTTCTTCAAACAACTTGTTCATATCAATTTCTTGGTGGAAATATTTGATAGTTTCTATGACACGCAGAGTAAAAGCTCAGTTCCTTGGCCTAGTCTTCAAGTCCTTTAAGGTCTAGCCCCAGTATGTACTTCCTGTTTAAATTTCCTCTACTGTGTTCACCCCTGCACACATATGTATGTACACACATGCATACTCCAGTCCACCTGCACTAACACTGTGTCTGCTGCACACATTTCCACATTCCATCTGTACTTTGGGTCACGCTTCCCCCTCAGTCAGACTCTCTTCTTCCTTTCTTGTTACAAAATATAAGCTCCTACTATGTGCTGGATACTATTCCACATATTGGAGATGCAGCAGTGAACAAAACGGGCAAAAATTCCTGCCCCATGAAGTTGGCATTCTAGCAGGGAGATGGAGAATAAAAAAGATAAACATTTAACGTACATAGCAGGTTAGAGAGCTGAAAGCACTAAAGACAAAAACACACTGGTAGGTGTCACAATTTTACAAAGGTAGCTAGGGAGGTCCTTAGTGAGATGGCATTTGGCAAAAGACTCAAGAAAGTAAGGGATCAGGTTTTATAGACGCCTGCAGGAGAGCAACCTAGGCAAAGGAAACAAAAGCACAAGGGTAAGAGTGCACCTGGAATGTCCAAGGCCTCCAATACTTTCTGATCTTCCCTACATGTAAATCCAGCTACACTGATGACCCCCCCAAATTCCCCAAATTGTTCCTGCTTTACCCGTTGGAAGGGGTTTCTTCTTCCTTTAACCTCTCACAGCACTTCAGTTGGGTATCTCCTACAACCTTTTCTTTATAAAATCAAAGAACTATTATGTTTAAGATTATGGCATTTATAATTCTCTAGCTATGATAAATTAATTGTAAGTAGAACATACTTCTGTATATTTATGAGTTTTTTACTCCCAAATTCTTGGGAGTAGGATCCATTAATTATTCATATCTCTATGCCCCAATATGGGTATCTAGTAAATATTTTGACTGTTTTAAATTTTAATAATTTCTCATTTCCCCAGTAGTTCTAAAAAGGTCATTTTCTCCGTGGTTTTCCCAATGTTTCAGTTGGATCACAAATCTCCTCACTCAGCATCAAAGTGTTTTCCTTTCCCTGATCACTAAGCCCCACCACCACTCACAGCATCTCTTGTCTACACTCACCCCGTGCCTCCCTGCACCCACTGTGAGGTTCACTGTCCTTTGTTTATTTCCTGTCCTAGTCACTGGTCACCAGTTTCTTACTGAGCACATATTGTGTGGTAACATGTATTATAGGCAGTATGGAAAAACAGTAGCTATTGATTTAGTGAATCCTTCATGTCCATCACTCTGCTGAATCCTCATAATAACTCACTGAGGCAGGTACAATGAGCTTTCTCTATACATAAGGAAGCCAGGGCTTAGAAAGAGAAGACGCTTCCACTAAGGTCGACAAGCTATAGGCAGCAGCAGAGTCAAGAGTCAAACCCATGTTTTTCCAACTCCCAAACCCTTTCTAAACAGCTAAACAATACCAAACAGTATAAAGACAAAAGGGGAACTGTGATTGACGTTTGTGGTTTTGGCTATCCCGAGCCCACCACCCCACTTCTTGGCAGTCCCTCTATTCTTTGGTGAACACTCCTCCCTCTCTCCTCTAAGTAAATCCTTCTTTCTTAAGAAGACTTTGTATCTGAGGCAAAGATTAATGAGACTATTTTTCTTCGTACTATCAGTAAAATGACCATATACATCTACCATAAATTGGGATACTTCTGAGAGAGAATGGAGGTACAATTAATAATTAAGCTGCAATGACAGGTGTGAATAAAGAGTGCCTGGGAAAGCGAAGACCCATCGTCATCTTATCCATCAGTCCACCTCCTTTGGACTAGCTGACTGTCTTGAGAAATTCTGAATGTATCTCCTATAATAGAAGAAGACTTTTCTTTTCCATTGAACTGAGTGACTGTCCTGGCTAAACCAGAACACATGGTCACCCATCAGGAAAGTGAACTCCTCTCCTCTACTGGATTGGGTGTTGTACTGCTGTTGAACTGAAGCTGCATTGATCACCACATGGAACATGAGAAAGAAGGAATATATAAAGCAGGGCCAAGAGTTGGATCATGACAGCAACTTGGAACCTAAATTGAGCAGTAGTTGAAGCTAGCATGCCCCTAGTGCCTATGGCCAATTTTTATCTATAAAACCCAACAAACTTCCTTTTGGCATAAGTAATTTTGGGTTGATTCCTCAATCACTTATAATGAAAAATGTGTGAATGGTCAAGAACTAACAATGATTGAGTATTTTCTTTGTTATTTTGTCTTCACAATCCCTTTCAGCATGCACACCATCCTGCAAGCTACACAGGGTTAAATGCATGAGTTTAACCCTATGTACCTTGCAGGATGGTGTGTATGCTGAAACCCATATTGGTCAGGTTCAAATCCTGCAAGTGCTAGCATTTTCACATTTCTACAATTTAGAAATAATCATGGGTTACTTCCTTAACCCTTGCCCATCAGTTTCCTCAGCTGTAAATAACAGAATTACCCTCCTTGGATAATGGCAATACTTTAATTATTTTATACATTTTAAAACATTTTATTGATGACAAAATTGAGGCTCAGAGAGGTTATATAAGTTGCTCATAAAGCTACTAAATTACAAAGGCAGGTTTCTGAACTCAAATTTTTAAAACTCCACATTCCACTCTGTTTCACCTGTGTCTACACTGGTGCCATCCTGCCCGAACTAGGCTGTGAAGGATGAAGATATGTTAATGGGTTTTGGAGGTGTCGAATGGAAAGGAAAAGTTGTGGCAGTTGCAACAATATTTTGGAGCACAGTTGAAAACAAAGCTGCCAGCTGTATCCTGTCAAACGGACCCAAGCTTCTCTTTCCTTGCCTATTCCAGTTTCAGTTGCTTATTAGAGTTTAAACATGGCCAGTTGGCTGCTTCGCAATCCACGTGTAGGTATAGCCATGCTCCCATCTACTGCATAGAGTTTCCTTGGAGAGTTCTGTGCTGCCTAGCACAAGACCATGTCATGTGTCCAGCTCTATCTCATAATGCATGGGCTACCACTCTTTGGTTTGCTGACTCTACTTCAACTGAGCTAGCTTCTTGGACATTTCCTGATGTTGTCTAGAACTGACACTTCACAGCTTTTGCATTGGTATTTCCTGTACCTGGAATACTCTTTATCCAAATATTCATCTTTCTCCATGATGTCTTTAGGGTCCTTATTCAAATGTCATGTCATCTGTGAGGCCTCCCCTTTTCCACCCCCAATTAATATAGCAACATACCACAATCTGTTGTGCCCTGGCACATGGTACTTGTTTTCCCTTCACGCTCACTTGTTTTTTAATTGCATAGTACTGACCTCTATCTTGCCTTCTACATTCATTTATGCATGTATTTATTGTCTGCTCATATTTTAGTGGTGGGAATAGAATGAGAATTCTAGATCCACTAGAATGAGAATTCCACGATAGCAAAGGCTGTGTCTCTTCTTTACCGTATCCAAAGTACCTAGAAAAGGGCTGGGCATATGCGAGATGGCAATGAATGTTTGTTGGGTGATAATATGACTGCACAGGAGAACATCAAAGCAGCTGCAGTACTGAAACTCTCCCTAGGCCTGCAGAGCAATGGCAGATTATATGATGGAAGTCAGGACATCCCCCGTCCCATACCCACCACAACTTTGTCATAGATGCTTACGACCACACAGATCTGATTCCTTGAAATGGGAATTATCTGTCTCTTTAGAATTCTTATTCTCTAGAAAATGGAAATAAGATCTTCAGAGTGCCTTTTGCTGACACCATTTCACCATTGTCTCATTCTAGTGTCCAAATCCCAGCTCAAGAAGAACTGACATATTTTCCATTTGGGAATTCATCAAAATTCATCACAGTTGGATTCTCAGGGAAGATCATTAGCACATTTGTTTGCTTTTATCCTGGCATTAACAACTCTATTTGGGGCTGAATTATTTCCCCTGGTTTCAACGTCAAGTTTTCCCATTGGCTCAAATATGAAGTCTCTTGTCTGTCAGTGTAATAATTTTCTATTAATTATAAAAGAAGAAAGCTAGCAGTTTGAGAGTCTTAAGGGAAGCATTTGCCTAATCCAAGAAACTGATTTTCCAGTTACTTGGACTAAGTACAACTCTCAGTTGTGGTCAGATTCACAGATTTCAAAGTATCCCTTGTTTTTACTTTCTGGTCAGTCTAGACAGACATGGTTCTTTCCTTCGTTTTCAAGCTGTTGAAACATCAGGTTGGTCAAAAGAATCTGAATCTTTGGAGAATAAACTGAGCAGGATTTCACCAGAGACGTCATAATTTTCTGTTGACAATCCCTCCAAATAGTGAGCAATCCTCCCAACCTTAATGGTGCTAGGAGAGATTTCACTTCAAAGGCTCAGTGTGAGTGTGAGAATGAAACTGTGGCAACAAAATAATGACCACTATTGTCCTATTCAGAGTGATTAGAGCATGAAGTCATGAATTTTTGCCTGTCCTCAGTCATGACAGTTTCATGCTGGGGGTCCTCAATCCAACCTAAATTGCCCCCTTTAACAATTATTCTTCCATTCATTATAAATGAACACATGTTCACATGTTCTTCAGAACCTGATCTATTCAAGGCATAGGCTAAGCTTTATGATTGCCACATAAATGAATCAAGACAGAAGCTTGAAGTAAAACAATTTGGTATTTGTGCACGGAAATGACAAATGTATGTAAATATTGACATGAGAAGACAGAATGCCTGGAGATGTGCTCTGGGAATTAAATAGGGGTGAGGTTAACAACTGGTGGAGATAGTATAGGTAGAGAGACAAGAAAGGGAAGTGGACTTTTTATGGAGTTAATTTATGTTGGTTCTGAAGAATGGTGGGATCTAAATAAAGATGTAGAGAGGAGAATGCAGAGTTTCATTTTAGGAAGAGAAAAAGCATGCACAAATATATAACAGTGCAAAGATATAAACAGTGAATGGCAGGTAGATCAGGGAGGAAATAATGGAAGGCCTGAAATAGTAAGATAAATACCAAGTTAAACAGAGTCATATACATTTGCTATTTGATTCACTCAGCTCTGTTGAGAAGCATTATAAGTCAGTAGTGTTTCAACTGATGTCAAAAAAGGGTTCTAAGGATCCCTGGGTAAGTAGCAGTGCCATGACCCAGGAGGGTAGTTTTCCCATCACACATTTTGTGGTAGGTAAGTTATCTACCTATATTTTTCCCCCAGAGATAGCATAGGAAAGTATGGTCTTATTCACTACATTTTATTATGTGCTACATAAATAATAAGTTCTTCAGATTTAAGATCTATTTTCTCATCTGTAAATGAGGGATGCTAATTTCTGTGCTACTTACATAACAGAATTGTTGTGTAAAACAATGAGATAATGGGTACAGAGCTGCTTTGTCAGTGGCAAAAGGCTATAAGGTGTTAGTTATTAGGTGGGGTAATTGTGATAATAATTACAGCTTCTTGGTATGCAATGGCCCATCCAGCCACAAAAATGTGCAAGGTAGGTAGAAAACTATGCAATAGGAAAAAAAAAGGAAAGAAAATTATGCAATAGGAAAGAAAAGGAAGGTATTTGGTTAGTAATCATCACGAAAACAAAGGGCTAGAAAGACCCACAGAGGCAGCTATCATTGAGTTGCAGTAGGATTTGGGGGTGAGGAGAGCATAAAGCATCTAAGCAAAGTTCAAACAACAAAATATGAAATAAGGTTTCAAGTTGTGTGAGACAGTCTCTTAGTCCTGTTCAGACCAGAAAGAGGGTGTAAGCTATGGGTCATCAGAACGGGCAATCAGATGGAGCTGGGCTTGCTGTAGGCATGAGCTTAGCTTTATAGGCAGGTAAGAAGAGGATGGGCAGACGAAAGGGCATTCCCAGCTACATCCTCTAGGTTAGATGCTCTGAGCTCTTATTATGCTTCTCTCTTTAAAGGCCCATAAACATAGTGAGTAAAGTTGAGTATTAAATTCTCTCTAGACTCTCAGCACTCAGACCAACATCTGTCCCCTAAAAGGGACTGCTTACATGTGGGTTCAGCCAACCTGGGTACCTCATGAAGGAAAGTGTAAAGTCAGGAGAGAGTGAGTACACATTCAAGGTGAAGGGAAGAAAAGCCACGTGGAGAAGGGAGGAAGGGAAGAGAATGGTGGAAAGGCAGGAAGCTAGGTAGAAACACGAAAGTTAGGCTAAGGCTTTGAGTTTAGATGAAGTAGTGAGAGCATGAAAACAACGAGATTTAAAATAAGTATGAACTGGTAGCTATATACTCAATAGGCTACAGCTTTGACCCCGGCCATAACACAGTCTTCAGGTGGATGGACAGAGGAGAAAGGAAACAGAACCAGATATTTTTTTCTACCATATGTGCCAACCTCCTCCTCTGACCTTGGCCACTGTTTGAAGCCTCAAGGTTTCAAAATATTACCTCCTACTATACAGGAGAATTTGTATTCATCTTCTGCCAATCTATATCGTTCCCAGTACTTTCACATAAATGCAGAATCATGAAAACAAATAGCTGAAAAAAAATCCATAGAGACAGCTATGGAAGTATTGTCATGAGATGAAAGGATCAAGCGTGCAAGCCACATAGCATGTTGTTCAGCAAATTAAATAAAAAACTACACAAGTGAAAATTATTATTTTCTTCTTTTCTCCCTCTTCCTTCTTCACTTTATCCTCCTTCTTAATTACCTTGGTTAGTCTTTTCACTGAATGGATGAGCCATCCATGGAGTTGAAGGGCCCCTAAACTCTCACAGCCAGCTGATGGAAGATCTCAGATTAGAAAACAGACCTGCTGACTGTCTCTCCAATGCTCTCCCGACTACCCATGCTGTGGTAGCAATATTGTCATAGAGACCAAGAGAAGCCCCAATTCCAATGAGATTTGAAGCAGAAATACGTCTAGGCAGAGGATTACCTGACCCGCTCTCAGCTAGCTTCACCTGTCGGGAATGCTACTACCTCATTTACTTATTCCCCTTCTCTAATCCAAATTTTTCGGTTTTCATGATGTCATTGGATTATACAAAGTTATTAAAGCTACTCTGTGGCTTCCAGCCAAGCCACTGTGGCCCATCAAATCCTCACTTCTAGAGCCCACACTTGGCAGAGATGTTTACAAGCATAACTATGCAACATTAAAATTTGAAGATTCTTTCTTGGAAAGGCTAATTAAACCAAATGACTCAAATGGGTCTAGATGATGCTGAACAGGGTTTATTATCTGGATAGGTGCCTACTCTGGTCCCACAGGCTTGGCTGCTTGTATCCATCTGCAAAGGAACTTCCTTGCCTGCTCTGTACAGTATCAACTATTATCCTTTTAAGGAGGAGTCAGAATTTCTGGATCCACATTATCTGCATCTGTGGGGCCAACTGACTGAAAGGATATTCCATGCTGACATGCTTGAAACACCTCAAGTTTCTATCACTCTTTTCCTTCTCTTTTACTGAGAAGTGGACAAATCAAGTTTGCCAACTGAATGCTATATACAATAGGAGGAAAACAAGAAAAAGGAAGGCTGGTTGGCCTTTCTGGCCATTGCCTTCCTATACTGGTAGGTCATCCCTATCTGTTGACATAAGCATTCTGAAATAAAAATTGGGACATGCCATCTCCCTGCTTAAAATTCCAGCATTTGGCTGGGTGCAGTGGCTCATGCCTATAATCCCAGCACTCTGGAAGGCTGAGGCAGGTGAACTATCTAAGGTCAGGAGTTCAAGACCAGCCTGGTCAACATGGTAAAACCCTGTTTCTACTAAATATACAAAAATGAGCCAGGCGTGGTGGTGTGTGCCTGTAATCCCAGCTACACCCCACCTACTCGGGAGGCTGAGGCAAGATAATCGCTTGAAACCAGGAGGCGGAAGTTGCAGTGAGCTGCATATATAGAATCCTTTGAGAGTCTTTCTATGGTTCTGGTTCTCAACCAGACATTTGAAACGTTCAATCTGGAAATGTTCTTGTAGTCACACCTGTAGGTGGTTCCTACTGGCATCTCATAGGTAGAGACCAGAGATGCTGCTAAATATCCTACAATGCACAGGACAGCTCTGGAAGCAAAGACTTAACTAGCCCAAAATGCCAATAATGCCAAGATTAAGAAACTTTCATCTATGGCATATAGAACCACTCATTCACTGAAGATGTATTCTGCAATTGTGATGAACTGAATAACATTCAGCCTGTACTTTCTCCCAGTGAAAGCTCTCGTGAGTGGTGGTATTCCCTGTGAGTTGAAATGTGGCTTAAAGATCAAAGCCAGATTTCTCCATATCCTCTCCAGCATCTGCTGTCTCCAGATTATTGAATGATCACCATTCTAACTGGCATAAGATGGTACCTCAATGTGGTTTTGATTTGCATTTCTGTAATAACCAGTGATGATGGAACACGTTTACACTGTTGGTGGAAGTGTAAACTAGTTCAACCATTGTGGAAGACAGTGTGGTGATTCCTCAAAGACTTAGAAATAGAAATTCCATTTGACCCAGAAATCCCATTACTGGGTATATACCCAAAGGATTATAAATCATTCTATGGTAAAGACACTTGCACATGTCATATGTTCACTGTGGCACTGTGTACAATAGCAAAGATCTGGAACCAACCCAAATGCCCAACAATGATAGACCAGACAAGAAAAATGTGGCACATATACACCATGGAATATTATGCAGCCATAAAAAATGATGAGTTCACATCCTTTGTAGGGACATGAATGAATCTAGAAACCATCATTCTCAGCAAACTAACACAAGAACAGAAAACCAAAAACCACATGTGATAACTCATAGGCGGGTGTTGAACAATGAGAACACATGGACACAGGGAGGGGAGCATCACACACTGGGGTCTGTTGGGGGAGATAGGGGATAGACAGCAGTGGGTGGGGAGGCTGGGGAGGGATAACATGGGGAGAAATGCCAGATATAGGTGACGGGGGGAAGGAGGCAGCAAACCACATGCCATCTATGTACCTATGCAACAATTCTGTATGATCTGCACATGTACCCCAGAACCTAAAGTACAATGGAAAAAAAAAAAAAGCTCAAAGCCAGAAGGACAAGCTCTGTGATCTTAGGGATGGAAACCTTCCCCCCTTTCAGAGCCTACTCCTGCATATGTCCTTTCTTGTAAATCCCACAATCAGCAAACACTTTCTTGCTCCAGATGTGCCTCCTGGCTCCGACTGCTGCCTCCTAACAAGGCTTCAGGCTGCAGGCGATGTCCAGTCCTGATATCTCCAGTTCATGTAAGATCATGGGCTGCAAAAGCACCTGCATGTCTGAGGGCCAAAACTTCCTCCTTCCTCTGATAGATGGGCACCCAATCAAGAACTCCTCAGACAAGATCCAGGGAGTGGGAGCTTCTGGAGGATGAGCAATTCTGAAATCCTGCATTGATGAGCAAACAGCAGCAGTAGCAGCAGCAGCAGCAGCAGGGGATAAAGATCTTGGACAATGTATTTATTTTGCATGGAGGGGGATATTGACTTTAAGGGCAGTTTTGTGATACAAATAAATGAAGGGGTGGGATGGGGTGGGGGAAAGAAGATTGTTCTGAAATTCACTTTCCAAATGCCAGGTTTATGAAAATGCCACTGATTCTGAATTTCTAAGCAGCAACTCACAACTTCCTCTGACACACAGATGTCTTACAAAAAGTTCCAATGAATGCTGGTGAATTTCTCGTAGCAATATTTCACATAAGGAATATTTTAGCCTCATTTCATAGTGAAGTATTTTATAATCATTTATTCATTATATTGCCTCTACTACAAACCAAGATTATCTTTTTAGAACTAAGAAATATCAATAATTTGGAATCAGAGTTGTCTGATTATTCAACAAGCCACTGACCAAGCTGTAGGTTAAACTAAACATATCCAGGGCTACAAAACCACTAGAAGAAGCAAAATCATGATGTCAAAGCAGTGATCTGGTATTGTGTTAAATGAACTGAATGATGGACTTGATTATTAACTATGTTTTTAACTGCATCCTGTAGTTCCAATAGTTAATTAAATGAAGATACATATATACGTATGTTTACTGCAGCACTATTCACAATAAGAAAGACTTGAAACCAACCCAAATGGCCATCAATGATAGACTGGATCAAGAAAATGTGGCACATATACACCATGAAAAACTATGCAGCCACAAAAAAAATGAGTTCATGTCCTTGGCAAGGACATGGGTGAAGTTGGAAACCATCATTCTCAGCAAACTAACACAGGAACAGAAAACCAAATACCACATGTTCTCACTCATAAGTAGGAGTTGAATAATGAGAACATATGGAAACAGGGAGGGGCACATCACACACTGGGGCCTGTTAGGGGGTGGGGGGCAAGGGGAGGGATAGCCATATAGGAGAAATACCTAATGTAGATGACGGGTTGATGGGTGCAGCAAACCACCATGGTGCGTGTATACCTATGTAACAAATTTGCACATTCTGCACATGTATCCCAGAACTTAAAGTATAATAATAATAATGAGTCTTATTGAGCACCTATTGTGTAAGTCAAGGGAGATAGCGAAGGTGGCTAAGTACAACCACCTTCTCTGCAGAGCTCAGAGTTTAGTCAGCTAGCAAATACGCACTTAATACTACATATTATTTACCTAGCAACTCCACATGCACATGCCACATAGCCTCTGGTCTCTGTGGGCTGAATGCACTGAAATGTGGCCAGGTACCCAGGGATGGAACTGGAACATGACTAGTGATATTCCTGTTACAGGCTGTCAATCCCATCACAGGAAAACTTCTCCTTTGTATGGAGATACAGAAAAGCATAATGCATTTCAATTCAAACACTGTAATACTCTGCAAATAGTAGCACTTTTATTAGCTAAAGCACAAACCTTCTAAACTTAGACAAGTGTAATAAACAAGCACCATGTTAATCTCAGTAATAGGCACCTGTTCCTCCTGCTCTGGTCAAAGATCCCTAAGACAAAGAATGTTACACAGAAGTGAAGCCAGGTTTATAGGAAAGAGCACCTGGCATTAACATCCCTAACTTGTGTTAAGAGTGAATGAGAAAACTACGGTAGGCTACGTTCACAGTCATGTCAAATAACTATACATTTGATATAGCTTTTTCCTGAATTGAGCTTTTGTTTCTTGCATATAAACTGGTCCTGTCTGAAATTTTTAGGTGAGCTGGTTAATGTGTTTCCAAAAGTGAACATTTTCTTACATCTTTGCTTCTCAACTCTCTGTGGTGAAGGGCAAGTTTATTTCTTGTTTTAAATTGCTACTACTTGGGAGGCTGAGGTAGGAGGATTGCTCGACACCATGAGTTTGAGACCAGCCTGCCCAACACAGCAAGACCCTGTCCTTAAAAAAATTAAATAAATAAAAAATTAAAAATTATCTGGGTGTGTACTCCCCGCTAACTCAGAAGGCCGAGGTGGGAGAATTGCTTGTGCCCAGGAGGTCGAGGCTGCAGTGAGCTATGACTGTACTGCTGTACTCCAGCATGGGTGACAGAGCGTGATCTTGTCTTTAAAAATAAAATAATAAAAATAAATCAAAATTTACGGTCTGTAGCCAATGTTTTAAAAATTATGTTTTAATGGAAAAATGATAAAGTATGTATTTTTATGGTGGGCAACATATTTTCATAGAAGTACACATTGTAGAATGACTAAATCAAGTTAATTCACATATACATCACCTCACACACTTATCACAACCAGCATGAATGACTGGAAGTCATGGCAATGTTAAATCCCTATAAAAATGTTTAAAGGCTTACTCTTGATTTCTTCATTTACTTCACTATAGACTGATAACTAACAGTTTATGGACTGGATCCGGTCCGGGGAGCAAATGTTGCATAGCACTGATATATAATACTCAAAAGACACGTTTAAAGAAGGCAAAGAAAGTCAACATCCGTGTATTTTTAAACAAAGACATCGATCATAAATTCAGAATATTAAAAATGGAAATATAGTTAAGTTTTTGCATTCAGCTTTTATTGCTTATACCCTTAAATGCCTGATCAATGCAAAGGTGATGAGTGGCCAAAACCAAGAGATACTCTGTAAGCACTGTCTACACCAGCACTGCCCAGAGAACTTTCTGTGACAACGGAAATGCTCTCTCTGCTCTGTCCAATACATGCATGAACCACACGTGGCTACTGGGCACTTGAAGTGAGGTTAGTGTAAACTGAGGACCTCAGTTTGAAATTTTATTTGACCTAATTATCTTTAAATGGACTCATGAGGCCAGTGGCTCCCATACTAGATAGTGCAGATCTAGCTAATTATAATAGTAAAAGATTTTTAAATAATCAATTTTTAAAAACAGGTGACATGGGAAATATTAAAAAGTGGAATTGCCTGTTTTGGGAATGATAATGCTTTTGAATCCAAAAGCCCAGTACTCCCTCATCCCTAGCCTGCTGAACCTTTCCCTCCTTCAATATCCCAGCCCTACTGCTGTCTTGGAATTCATGTTTTCTTTCGGTGTTCACAGGGCTGTTGCCAGAGCAGTGAATGACGACCAGAGAGCATGGGAACCCCTTTTCTTTGTAACAACCCAAATTAATGAGATCTCTGTTGCTCTCAAGACAGTCAGGGCCATCTGGCCAAAGTGTTGAGCCAAGGTGTTTGTGCCTGCATAGAATTAAGTCACAAGTAAAGCACTTACTTCTGACAGCAGATTTATAATAGGAAAATCTCAGCAGGAATGACGAGTTGGAGACCCCAGCCACAGGCTTTTCATAAACTTTGCCTTGATGTACTGACTAAAACAACTGACAAGGACAGCAAACTGCAGAGGTAATCCTATCATCTTTTCTCCAAGCAGCACTGTTCCATCTTCTGGGCTTCCTCACGCTGCTAACATGAATTCAAATCATCTGTGTTAAACTCAGTGATTGACAGTTCTTTACAGTTTCAGTCCACATTGAAGATTATTCTAGATATCTATCAGTTATTACTACAAGTGCAGTATGATATTCAATACCTACAGTGAAAATTGTTTTTAACAATGTAATCTCTGATCTGTCTTGAAAGCGATTTTAAAATAAAGAACTAACCATAACCAGGTGGCAAAAATCCAAACATGTTTCCTCTCTTTTCTTTTTCTTTTCTTCCCTCCCTCCCTCCCTTCCTTCCTTCCTTCCCTCTCTCCTTCCTTCCTTCCTTTTCTTTCTCTTTCTTGATAGGGGAAAGCAAATGAGGAGAGAAAGGCTGTTCCACTCACATAAAAAGTTACAACTCTGTTTTTACAGCACCCATTTCTTTTCTAAAAAAAAAAAAAAAACCTCATAAAACTGAATAAGATGCTTATAGTAATTAAAATTAGGGAGTTTTATTTCCAAAAAATGCTAGGGTCACTTATAAAAATTGCTGATACCTTAGAGATTATGAAAATATGTTCTAAAGTGTGAAGATGTGTGTGAAGGGACACTGTCTATTTTACTGTCTACGTATCCTGAGAACTAGAACAGCCAGGTACATATAAGACACAGAAGAAATATTTGCTGAATGAGTCATGAACTAATTAAGATCTGGACCCACCGTTGTAATGCTTTACCATGCAAAATGAAAGCCATTAGCTATTTTGCCCAGCATACTCCTGCTCCATGGACACCCCTGGAGTCCTGAGGTCTGGTGAAAGCTGAGCTCTGCTGGACAGGCAAACCCTGAAGGTCTGAGGTGATCAGTCATTCCCTAAGCTCCATGCTGAATGCAGCCACACACTCAAGGAAGTCCAAAAATGAAGAAAGAAAGAGACACAGGGCAACACAGTGCATAAAAGGACAGAGGAAGGACGAGGCAGAGGGAGCAGGATGATAAAGTAAAAACACATTGAAGCTTTTTTTTAAAAGCATATTATGTAGCACCTACAAATTCTATATCTCCATTTACACAAAAAGGTTTTTGCCTGGTACAGAAATAACACGGCACTCACTTCAAAATAGACAAGAGTGTGGGAGGGTGGCATAAAAGCACTGAGCAAGGCCACGTGCACCCTTGGGCTTGTTGAAGATTTCAGCTTAGAACCTCCAGGTCAGGAAGTAGAAAGAGGTTACTTAGGTTTTGCTAGTAAAAAGGGGATAAAAGGGATGGGGAGGGAAGCCGCTGGGGATCTGATCTCAAATCTACGTCTTAGTCTTGATGAGGCACCTCTTGTTGCTGAGTTCCCAGTGGCATTTTCAAGATTTCTGTAATCACTAGTTGTCACTCTTTGCCATTAGTGAAAGGAGTTGCAAAGGGGAGGAAAGTATAAGCTAAAAAAATCTACCACCTTATGTCAGAAGTGATAAATGCATTAACAGTGACTTGAAACAAATCTGAAAGTCACAGGATGAAAAGGTTCCATCATGAGGACGAGTGGGTAATCTGGGGGGTGGCAGGGAGAACTGGCCGAAAAACAGATAGAATAAGAAAGTGGGGAAAGGAGAAAAGGAAAGAAAGAAAGGAAAAATCCAAGGAAGAAAATAAGGGAGAAAATGGGAGGAAAGATTCTTATACTCTATTGTGAGACTCATTCAGATACAGCCTAGAACAAGCATTTCAGAATCAATCAGGCAATCAAAGCCTTATTAAATAAAAAGGTCCTTCTCTGTTTGTCAAGGTGGTTTTCTTTTCCATCTGCAAATAATGAAATATACATGATTCCTAGAGAAATTGAAAGGAATACGTCCCAAGAGGCTGTGAAGAACCCCAGAGAAACATATAGACAAAAGAAGCATCAGGACAGGCGCTTCCTGACCTTGATCTGGCTGAGAGTCTGGTGGTCTCCAAGGCGAGAAGCATGAATGAGCTTACACAAGAAACCCTTTAGAAGTGCAGCTCTTTGCTGCATGAGTACAACACAGAGAAAATCTGCTGTGTAGGTGTGCAGTTGCCCCTTTTGAAAAGAGATAGTGATATCACTGTGTCATGGAAAAAGTTTCTTCCTCATTTCATGAGCTGGAGGCATTTGAAAAGCAGCTAAAGCATGAGTTTCCAATAGTGCCATAAGAAAAGACATTTTAATCTTCATCTGTAATAGGTTGTGTTGAATGTATTGTTTCAAGTGGTAACAGACAACTATAGGTAATGAAGGGAAGAAAGAAAAAACAAAAGCCTTCTCAGATCCTAACAAACATTCGAAAGCTAAATCAAGAGAAAACGACCCCAAACTGGCTATGAGTTGTGCCACTCCATGTTTTATCATAACTGTGAGAACATAAGAATGACTGCCTCTCCTGTGGCACATCCCAGGCCTCATAAATGCTGCCCATGACCTTTTAGGCTGTAAGGGTTTTATGAAGAGGAAGGCCAAAGCTATATTAAGGATGAGATGGACTGAAGCCATGCTTTCTTCACCACAGATCTGGGGTGGGCATAAGGTGGAGAGCTGGAGCCTCACTGAAGAAATGTCAAACACACTGCTTAGGACAAAAAATCAATTTCAATTATATGACACAACTTCTAGAACTGGTGCTGTCTGCCAAGGAGAAAATAATAATAATAATAATAGTAAAAAGATACTAATGAAAACTTTAATGGTATAATCATTGACACCAAAATACACCGGTGTATTTTATTCAACACTGTTCCTTCTTGGCTCAAATGATTTTATTTTGAAATGTTATGAGATTAGTCTCAGGGATTAAGACTCAAGAAAACAGAGGGATGTTTCCCAATAGCTAAAGAATTGTTCACATAACCTAATGTAGAGGTGATTCACAACTTTATTGTGTCATGATTATCCCATGCATGGCTATTTTTTGTGATCTTTTTTGTTAGGTATTTTATCAATATGCTTTTGTTGGTCCTTCTAAGATGATCCTGGTCCCGGTTTTTACTTCCATTTTCTGAGTGTGATTGGAATTGCTCATTTTCCAAGTGACCAAAGCATTGCTTTCCAATACTTTCCTTGTCTCTTGGACTGCATTTGACCTACTGACTCTCTGGCTAGGACTCTGAATACAGTTTTGCAAAATTCTGCTATGAGAGTTGCAGATGTCAGAACAGGACAAGGACAAAAGAAACTCAAGATTCATTCATTGCCTTTCTGGCAATATAACTTCTTCTTTATAAAAGCCTCAGTGGCACATATTGAACAGACAAATTATAATTAATACACCTTTCTCATTGATTACTCCACATGAAAGCCCACTTTTGGTCTAAAGAGGACAAAGTAGATGTTGATGGGTCAATGCAAATCCATGAAAGTTCATGGAAAATGTAAGCAAGCAAACAAAACCACACACCAAATCAACTGAACTGAGCCAAAGCAAAACAAAACTTTCAAAACATGCCTGAAGAATGATGACAGTGACATCTCCAAATTCAAAGGCGGGCGAGTGTTCATGATTACACGTCCCTACTGCTCTTTCAGTACAAGTACTTGCAAAAATGTGTCTCTCTGGGCCCTTGTGTTTTCTAAGCAACCATTTTTCACATTTCCTTTATGAGACACTTCTTTCTATAAGAGAAATGCTGAGTTGCCTGGGAGTGTGACAATTATTTACCAAGGAGGGAAAAAAGGAAATAATTCAAAGTGAGTATGTCTAAAAATCAAAGATTTCTAATAGATCAGTTAAAGCATTTTGTAGGTAAGATTACTGCAAGAAGAAAAAAAAAAAGAGATGAGAGATTAATGAAAACTAGTCCAAGGACTTTTATCAATGCTCAGGCCAAAAGAAAAACTAACCATTGCACTGTTTTTGTGGCTTTCTGGAAGCCCTCTGTACATCTGGACCTCCACTATTTAGGTCCACTTTGGTTATGCTGGATGTTGCTTTTTAAAGGAGGAGGAGTATTTAAATCAGATGAGCAACATACATTTCCATTTCTTACATTTACCTGTTAATTACAGTTCCTGGCAGTAGTACAGAACAAGAACAAAATCTCTTAAATCCTCACTGGTGAGAGCTCTATGCTGAATAACTTTCATCTCAGCATTTAAAGGAAATCCAGTCAGGCTAGTGAATAGGCCATATCTACGAGTTCTAACAGTCCCCCAGGATTTACTTTTTCATTTTCCAACAATTTCAAGAATTTTTCTTGCCGGGAAGCAATTCCTCATTAAAAGCCAGCTACTTTGGTGAGCCAGGCTTAATTAAGTTGATGGTCACTGAGAGACAAACATTTAAATGTGCAGTTAATTAGCTTTCCCCAACGATGGGGATTCCAGGAGGTGAATTACACATCACTTCCTCCCACCCCTACTGGCCCCGCACGGCACAGTAATGGGTCGCTTAGTGCTCCAAGGATGAGTGCAGTTGCAAGGGGAAAAGTGTAAGTTCCAAAAGGGACTTATGTGCACAAACCAGACCCTGAAGTGGATCTCCAGAGCTACATTTTATGACTAAGCACAAATACAACACTTGCTTTTAGCAGAGTCTTTAACCTTGCCCACACTCTCCATTTTGTTCACCTCAATTTGATCTATGTTCAACCGCTCTCCTTAATTTCTCCATGAAGTCCAATTTTTTCCTAACTCTCATCCTCATCATCATCCTCTCTTGCTTGCCATGGGCCACATCCCCTCCTATTCAGAGTTAAGTTGCAAAAACAGAGTAAGATCTGGGACCTGGGAAGACTTGACCTTGGAAACCTGACGGTCTCAAAAGAACCCTCAGACAAATGTGAATGAAATTGCAACATCATCCTATAAAACTGACAAAGACACTAGGCACTGAGATAAAGCTAACTATTTGCTATTAAAGAATTGCTGAATTGGTTGCTTCATCAACTCCTACTTCTCAAAAAATTTCCCCTCAGCACTCCTATTCATTCCATGTGCTCCAGTTTTGCAAAGCCTATAGCTGGGTCAAAGTATGACTCCTTGTTTTGGAAGAATATTAGAAAGTACTTATCTCAAAGAGTTGTAGGGGGAACTAGGTGAGTGAATACATATAAAGTTCTCACATAATCCTTTACTTAGACTAAGTATTCAATATATGTTAGCTTTGATATTATTTCTACCTATGTACAGCCCTGGAAACGGCCCAAGGCAAGTTCCTCCAACCTATTTCCTTTCTGTTCTAAGGAACCAAAGGTATCAACTCAAGACCCATCTAGGGACCTGTTGAGGTCAACAAAGCCACTCTCACTGTGCCCACTACTGGATGTGGTCTTGAGACCTCAACAATGCAGCTTGAGTCCATACTGATGATAGATATTGTATGAGCACTGCTCTCCTCAAGGAGATTGACAAATGTAGACAACCCCTGTCTATTGTACCCACGTTTGGGCAGGCCTAGAGTCCCTCCCAGATCTGCAGCTTCAACCTCATATTCATGTTGCTATCCAGATAATTCAGTGCTTGTCTTTGTCTGGAGTGCTGCCCAAAGCAAGTCTCACACACATGCACATGTCAGTTAAGGCCATCCTGCTTATTAAGTTCAGTATACTATTGCCTTGAAGCATCCAGTGCCCTTGAAACACTTCTGAGGATATCTAGGAGATAGAGGGATGGTCATGGCTGACTCCTGCTTCTTTCCTCTGGTAAATTCTTAATCCCCCACTGTTGGTCATGGCGCTTTGCATTTATTTCAGCTCTGTTTACCACAAAATAGAATTCACCCCCTTTCCTTGGTTGCTACTCGCCCCCCGCCCCCACACACAAAAAAGCCACATACAAAGATCTGGTTTTTGACAGACTTTATTAAAGGTTTGAAAGATGGAGAGAATGCAGCAAGGCAAACTCTTTAAAAATACTTAGTGGCCTTTTCTGTTTGTGAAAGCTTCTCAGCTCTATGACCATGATGCTTGAAGAGGTATTTTTCACCTTTCTCTCAGCCCTTCCTCTCAAGGGCAAACACCCACTCTGATGCTAAATTTCTCCCATTATTTTATGCAAAGCATTTCAGCTGCCTTAGCTCCTTTGCCTGCCTAAGCTTGGAAAAAAGGGAACTGGAGAGACATCAGGGTTTAGAGGAGGAATGGAGAGAAATCTGCCCCACCCCTCATTACGAGTGCATATGTTTCCCACAGGTGGAGTGAGTAACACACATGGAGGGGAGCTGGTCCTGAGCTATCCTGGGCATCTCCCACCCTAATACCTGCCATTTCTAGGAGAAGGCATCAGCAGCAGGAGGGTCTGGGTAGACCAATGGCGGCAGGACTCAAGAAAGATAAGCAGAAATGTGCGTCAGAAAGTGGCTCATGAAACTGTTGAACACAGATAGGGGCTGCCTTAGTGCTTTCTGGAACACAATCTGGTAATTACCTTGGCCTTACTGTTCAAAAGGCATATTACTGTCAAAGAAGAGAGACCATAATGACACAGACAAATACACACACCAACATGAGTCCATATTTACAGAAAACACCAATGTGAGTATGTACAGAAGAAATGCACCTAAGATTTTCACAGAACACTCACTGAGCTAGCCATTTTGCACACACTATTTTATTAAATCTTCACAAACTGTCCTTTACAGTACTATTATTATCCCCATTTTTACAACAGAGGAAATTGCAACCCAGAGAAGCTAGTTAACTTGAGCTGGCCCTTAAAAATACTAAAATTGCTACCTGCATCAGGGCTTTTGCATCACCTCTGCTTGGATCCATTCCCTCCAGTAATCCAGAACTGTCTTCCTTGTCTTCATGCTCTGTCGCAACATCAGCAGACCAGTGAGGCCTTTGTATCCATCCTATAACAGAGTGCACTCTCCTCCCAACTGCCTGTCTCTGCCTCCTTTACTCCACTCCTTTTCTCCTCTATAGTATACAACACCATTTGTATTTACTTGTTTAATTTATTGTATTTCTTCCCCTGTCCCCCAACCAAGATATAAGCTCCATGAGGGCAGAGACTGTGCCTTGTTCACTACAGTGTTCTTAGCATCTAAAATAGGGCCTGGCTCAGGGTACACATTTATTAGATATTTGTTGAATGCATGAATTAATGAATGAACTATAAGTGCATGGACCATAACTCTGCACCACCCAAATTTATTTTAAAATGGTGCCCTCATACTCAATGAATGAGGCTCAGAGCCTATGTGATTATTGCCTACACATTTGAATACGTAATGGATTGCAAGTGAAAAGAATCACACCTCCTTCTAGGGTGCTGATGAAGATTTTTGTGGAAGAGGTGGCATTTTTAGAGTTTAGTTATATTTATCTACATGTTTACTTCAGCACCTCATATCATCATGCCTATGTGCTTTTCCGAACACTCTAATCAAAGATAAAACAATCTAAATAGGTAGGAAAAAATATCTTTTTCTGTCTTAAATATCTCTATCTATAATTTTAAGTTCCAGGATGCATGTACAGGAGGTACGGGTTTGTTACATAGGTAAACGTGTGCCATGGTGGTTTGCTACACCTATCAAAATATCACCTAGGTATTAAGCCCCACATGCATTAGCTATTTATCCTGATGCTCTCCCTTCCACCGCCCCCCTGACAGGCCCCAGTGTGTGATGCTCCCCTCCCTGTGTTCATGTAATCTCATTGTTTAGCTCCCACTTATAAGTGAGAACATCCGGTGTTTGGTTTTCTGTTCCTGTGTTAGTTTGCTGAGGATAATGGCTTCCAGCTCCATCCATGTCCCTGGAAAGGACATAATTTCATTCCCTTTTATGGCTACATAGTATCCCATAGTATATCTGTACTACATTTTCTTTATTCAGTCTATCATTAATGGTTAATTGGGTTGATTCCATGTCTTTGCTACTGTGAATAGTGCTGCAATGAACATATCTGTGCATGTATCTTTATAATAGAATATATCATTCCGTATGTTTGATGTGTTGGTGTGTTTTCTTTAAACACCCACTCTGTTAATTCTTCACTAAAAATAACCACAAAATAAACATCCACCTCATTAATGCTCCACTAGAAAAAGATGTGTTTTGTTGTTGTTGTTGTTGTTGTTGTTTTTTTTTTTTTGCATTATGTTTCACTTAGGTCACAAAATACCTGATGTTTAATGCTTAAAAAAGTGAATGCTATAGTGAGTGTTTCAGAAACTTGTCCATTTCCCAAGAGCACTTTTTTAAAAATAAAGAGAAAAACAAAATGAATGTATTATGTGAAGGTTATTCTGAAGTTAATTTATTATATGAGAGATCTATTTCATGTCACTAAGTTATAAAGGAGTACTTTTTCTCTTTTATCAAGGTTTAAGTATCATGACAAATATAAATTGAAATTGAAGGAATACTTATGCAAAATTAGGACTCTTGAGCAGAGATTGGAGATGCTATAAATTTAGTGGAGATGTTTTATTTAGAAGATTTTATTATTAAACTGCTCTTATGATTTACAATAAAATAGAACTCTTTCCAGAGATCGTGAAAGAGAAAGTAAACACTAGTCTTTATTATAAAAATTTAGGGGCAAGTAATACTTCTTTTTTCCCCTCTACTTCCAAATATATACAATTTATTTTAGAGTCATCTATAGAGTGCCTACAAATACACTATCATAAATGCATCCGATTAACATCACACTATCCTCAACACCTTTGTATTAAAAATAAATGCTTCTGTTCTCCATTGCTAATATTTTTACTTGTGTCACTATTTCTGCTACTGCTACTAATTCTTGCCACTACCACTAATACCACCACCAGTACCTATATCCTACCCCTCATCACCACCATTAGCATTTTACAAAAAGCTTCCAATAAATGACCTTATTACTCATTACATCTTTATAACAGACCTATGACATTTCCATACAAACCTCACTATCCATATTACAGATGAGAAAAACGGGCAGAGAAAATCAGTAACTTGGCCAAGGTGAAAAAGTAACAGAGGCATTATTTGAAGCTGAATCTATCTGATGCCAACCTACCTTATCCAAAATGAGGATATTACAATAAAAAGATTCCAAAGCAATAAATTGCCATATCTGATTATTCTGCATTTTCCCTAACAGGTTAACACCTCCCCTATTCCCTGCCAATTTTTACCTTATTATTAGGAAAATAAATTCTTTATTACATTAGCTACAATGCAATATATCTGCAAGCAATTGATTTCTGTTTTTTGAGACTCAGAAACTTTATCAAGTTCACTACCATGATGAATGCTATTACAATTTGAGAAATAGTTTATCAGGTTAGTCTGCTAAATAAAGCATCAGTGAGCAAAGATATCCAGCCAATTTGTTACGTGTAAGGTACACTCATCTCGATAAAAATGTTCCCTGCCATTCTGAGCTAATGTAAATGAGAGGAAAATCTCATTGACAAAATGGATAAGAAAATATAGCAAACTGCTAAGGTGTCACCAAGAGGGAACTGAGAAGCATCCCAAGTTCTGCACACTTAAGGAAAGCCTCAGGCACAAAAAGGAAGAAGTGGGCCCAATTAATAAGTAAAACTCTATTGACTGGGGGAGACGGGTACAATAAATTAGGGTTCATGCATACAATGCAAGGCTACTATTCAGCCATTAAAATGATACTAAACAACTAACAGTTTTAATGTGGTATTAGTAAAAGATTATTATGTGTGTGTGTGTGTGTGTATATATATATATGTTACATATTATGTATGTATACATATATAAGTATATATTATACACACCTAAACAAACACCAGGGTGTTAGCAATGTCTGGAGAAGAGCTGTGTTTATGGTTGGTTGTAAACTTTCTTCTTTTCTGTATTTATTAATTTTACATTAAAAATGGATTGCCATTGTAATAGGATATGGCAAAATGTAATAATATTTTTGCATTTTTTGTTTTAATATTTTTGGAACCATTTAGAATGTTTCAGATATTATGGCTTCCACAAACATCTCATAACACAAATATATTCTCCTGCCAACCATAATGCCATTATTACACCAAGGAAATTAATGTTAATACCCCAATGTTCGCTAATATCTCATCTCTATGCATACATATATAATTGTTTCCTAAATGTCTTTCATAGCTGCTTTTTTTGGAACAAAGATTAAAGTCCATACATCGAATTTGGTATGCTTTTAAAATTTTTTTAAAATAAAAATTGTACATATTTGAGGTATACAATGTGACATTTTGATATGCATCTATATTGCAGAGTAATTAGTACAGTCAAGCTAATTAACATACCCATCACCTCACATAGTTAACCTATTTGTGCATGTGGTGAGAACATGTAAGATCCACTCTTATAACAAATTTTAAGTATCCAAGATACTATTGTGAACTACAGTCATCATGGTGCATATTAGGTCTCTAGAACTAATCTATCCTACATAACTGAAACTCTCTACCCTTTAACCAACATCTCCCCATTTTTCCAATACTCTGGCCCCTAGTAATGAACATTCCATCTAGGAATTTAATTTTTATATATTCCACATATAAGTGACATAAGATAGTACTTTTCTGTGTCTAATTCCACTTAGCATAATGTCTTCAAGTTTCATTCATGTTGCTACAAACGGCAAGATTTTTTTAAATTGTTGAATAGTATTCCTCTGTGTATGTGTGTGTGTGTGTATCTGTGTGTGTGAGATATTCTAAATCCATACATTTGTTGACAAACAGATTGTTTGCATATCTTGGCTACTGTGAATAATGCTACAATGAATTGTTACTTCTCTTTAGAATCTTTTAACCTAATAGAGCCTTTTCCCCAATCACGTCCTCCACCTATCCCATACACACTTAAAAAAAAATGACATTTACTTTTAGTAGACATTCACATTCTTACAGATTATTCCATATTCTGGTTATGTCTGATTGTTTTCTCCGGGAGCAATCATATTTTTACTTTCCTAACTCTTGTCCTCTGCTTTTCCTACAACATCTTGTTCTTGTGTTCTGAATGTGAGACCATCTCATTACACAAAATATACTAATCACAGCACTCTTTTTTGGCAGTTTTCTTCTGTTCCTCATATTTTTCCTGTAGAATTTTTTTTTCTCTTTTTCCAGTACATGTTTTTTAAACACCCCTTGTTTCACCTAAAAACCAGAAACATGAAAAGCCATTCTGTGGTTGTACCTATAAATCTGGGCACTATCTATGACCAACCTCCCGGTCTGTGGATATTCTAGGATCTTATTTTTAGTAAGAAGAGTTTAGATTGTAGCTACTCTCCTTGTGACTATCATCAATGCAAATCCAGGGAAATGGTTCATTGCTAACAACTTAGCTATCATTTTGACATTAGGTTTCCCCATTATTTCCTTGTCCTTCCCAGCATGTCGCCATATATATAATTGAACTCTACGAGTTCTTTATTTTATATGGCAAATACACATATTTCATTAACTTCCAAGAAACTACTTCTCTATAATAACTATTCTCTTGCAGACATACCATTCTTGAATTTAATATCTGCTTGTCTATTTAGCAGCTGGATGAGAGTATTATGAAAAACGTGAGGTACATGAGGTCACATCTGACTAGCTCCGTTAACGGAAAGAAAGAAATTATCTGTGTTATTGTATACTTCAGCTAAGAACAAAAAACCATGAAATTTCTCCACATCCTCACAAATACTTGTCTTTTTAAAATAATAACCATGCTAACAGGTATGAGGCAATATCTCATTGTGGTTTTGATTTGCATTTCCCTGATAATTATCGACATTGAACATGTTTTCATATACTGCCTGGCCATTTGTATGTCTTTTTGGAGGAATGTCTATTCAAGTTTGTGGTCCATTTCTTATCCAGGAATGAGTTGCAGGAGTTCAAACTATTGAATTGTAGGAGTTCTTTATATATTTGGGACATTTACCCTTTATCAGATTTATGGTTTGCAAATACATTCTCTCAATCCTTAGGTTGCTTTTTCACACTGTTGATTGTTTCCTTTGCTGTGCATAAGCTTTTTAATTAGAGCTCTTGCACACTGTTAGTGGGAATGCAAAATGATGCAGACTCTATGGAAAATAGTTTGGCGGTTCCTCAGAAAATTAAAAACAAAATTGCTCTATGATCCAGCAATCACATTTTTCAGTATCCATTCAAAAGAACTGCAATCATAATCTTAGAGTGATATTAGTATTCCTGTGTAAATTGAAACACTATTCACAATAGCCAAGATGTAGAAACAACCTAAAAGATCACTGACAGTTGAATGGATAAATAAAATGTGGTATATTCATGCAATGGAATACCATTCAGCCTTAAAAAGAAGAAAATTCTGCGATATGTGACATTACGAACTTTGAGGATCTCATGCTAAGTGAAATACACCGGTCACAGAAAGACAAATACTGCATGATTCCACTTATCTGAGGTCTCTAAAATAGTTAAATTCATAGAATCAAAGAATGGAATGGTGGTTAATGGGTTGAGGGCACAGGGAGGGAAATGGGAAGTTACTAATCAAAGATGTAATGTTTCAGTCAAGCAAGGTGAATAAGCTCTAGAGATCTGCCATACAACATTGTATTTAGAGTTAACAATAATTTATGGCGCCCTTAAATTTTTGTTGAGAGAGTAGATCTTAAATTGTTTCTAACACAAAAAACAAAAACGAAGAACAAAAAGCCAAAGTGATTTTTCTTAACTTTGAGATGCTACGAGTCATTTTTTTTAAGTTATAGTTTCATGTACATTTATCTTCTTTTATTTCTATTTTGCTAATACTATAAAGGGTTTGCATTCTCAAGTGGCAGTATGAGATGGCAACTTTAAAATGCAAGAAGAGGCAAGGAGAAGTCAGGCAGGGATTTTGAAACAAGTAAAATTCACCAGGTGGATTATACATGTGATGATATTGGCAGTTAACCAGGTGAACTTAAAGTCTCTTCCAGTTCTGGGAGTTCTTTATTCCATAACTTCAGTGTTTTACAATGAGGACTTGCCTTCATTCTCTGTTGATATTAAGCCAAGACAAAAACCTAACAATGTTTATGAGGGAGAACTATTTATTATACTATTTTATTTGTGGATATGTAACTGATTGGTTTTCAATGAGCTGTTTCAGTATTTTGTATGTTCAGCCACAAGGTTTACATAATGGAAGCCTTAAGAATCATTTGAATTACTAAGAAGAAATTCCTATTTAGATGTCGATCATGTTTTGTTTGCCTTACTTTTCCTAACAAGGGCTATAATTTGGGAAACAAAGCTTTTGTTTGTAATTTAACATGTGACCCCTAGTACCTAACAGTGTACCAGTATACCCTAACAATGTACCAGTATACCTTAATGGTGTACTAGTATACCCTAGAGGAAATCCAGAATTACTCAGTAACCATCTATTAACCCAAGAAAATGTGCAACATTGTTTCAAGTCATTGAGGGTGGTCACCATTGGTTGTTTTCAGGCTGTTTTCCTGTCTCCAGGTGGTTTTTAATTCCAAGAAATTTAACATTAGAGTTTAGTCACTTTCTTCTTTATGTCTGTTCCAAGACCACCAGGCAATTATTGCTAGCACTTATATAAATAAAATTATCAGTGGCAAAAATCTCTTCTATACTACTGTATAGAATGTGAACTGTGATTGTTCTCTAGACCAATCTTTCATTGGCACCAATGGGTGACCCCAGTCTGAATTTATGAATTAATAATAAGGAACTCTGAGTGTCAGGTTTCATTTTATGCTACATCTTTTACCACCATCAGGCTCAAAATAAATCCTGCTAAGAATAGCCAAGGAGAAAACGCTGTGGGAGGCATAGCAAGGGCGACTGAAAGGCGGGTGTCTCATTCACTTTAAGTATTTACATAATTTTATGTGTGTTGTTTTTTTTTTTTAAACAATGTGTCACTGCCTTCCATGCAGTGTCATGTCACCTCTGTAAGGGTTTGTATTCAAATGGTGTGTCTATCGTGAACAGAAATGCCAACGTGTTTAGAAGCCATTTCTTCATGAAAATATAGGTTTTGCCAAAACCCACATTTGGTACCATTTCTAAGCTATCAAAAACCTCAATTCATGTGAGTATCAATTATTATTTTTGCTTTACAAGAAACAAAGTTATTTCCTTACTATTCTAGAAATTAAGTTTTGATATCTGATTAACCCTTTTGAGACACATCAATGGCTAAAATGGCTTCAGCTGAGGCTGTTTCCTTTCTAATTATACTTAAATGCACATGAACAAGCAGACTGGCATTTTTAGGAATGAGAATTTCAAACTGGCTGTTGATTGATTTGGACTCTTCTTTGCTGTGATTGCTGAGACAATGACAGCTGATATTTTATCAGACATGAAGCTACCCTAATATGAATTTTTATATTTAAACTATGTTTTTTTTTAAAGTATAAAGATAATGCTGTGCTCGGTGCTGCGGCTCACATATGTAATTCCAGCCCTTCAGGAGGCCAAGGTGGGAAGATCGCTTGAGGACAGGATTTCAAGACCAGCCTGGGCAACATGGTAAGATCCCCATCTCTACTAAAACATTTAGAAATTAGCTGAGTGGGATGGCACAAGCCTGCGGTCCCAGCTACTTAGGAAGCTGAGGCAGGAGGATCACTTGAGCCCAGGAATTCAAGGCTGAATTGAGCTATGTTTAGAGTGAGACCCTGTCTTCTCTTAAAACATTGAAAAATAAATAAAGATACTCTGACAAACTAGAAAGCTTTAAAATGATGTACTACTGTAAATCTTACACCTTCTGAGTTGTAAAAATCAGGTATTTCAACTTTTGGCCCCTGGTTCTAGTGTCAGTGGAGAAGTTAAGCCATGATCAAAACATACTACTATGATCCTGAACAAATCACTTAACATTTGTGAAGCTTCATGTCACCATCTAAAAATGGAAAGGGTTCAACTTGATAATTGTGGAAGTTCCTAGGAGCTTGACATATTCAATGGTTTCATGTGTCTAATATATGCAGTGTGATCTTGACATACTCTCAGGTGGGGTCAAGCTGACAAATACCCTACCCAAGGACACTTCTAATTCCTTCATATGTCCTTTAGGTAGACAGATTTTTCAATTTTGCTCAGAACTTTTCCTAAAGTAGTCACTGCCCAGCAATTAGAAGCATAAAATGTCCATCCTGAGTAATGCCCACAGTCATGTTTGAAGTCCCTGACCAAGTTAATTAACCCCTTTCTTCTTCATATTAGCCATGATTATCACATTAAACTTCTCTGTTGTGAAAATGTGCAACCATATTGTGTATGTGATTTTCCGATACTGGTAGGAAGAAATAGAGATTTTTGCCAGTTTTTATTGCTGCATTCCTTTTAACAGTAGAAGCTGAAAATAAGCTACATAGTCACCAATAGGAGATGATAAAATAAGTTAAACTTTATCCTACTATGGATAATATGCGACAGCTAAACATAATGAGGTAGAGCAACATGTTTTGACATGAATGGCAAATCATGAAGGTATACTGCTAAATGGAAAAATAGGTATTGAGCAATTTGTACTATATAATACCATTTATGTAAAAATAAGCACGATTATACTTATGTAAATAGTAGATATAAAATTGCATATTGTGAAATCCTTTAAAGCCTTTCAGAAATTAAGACACTGACAGCAAGTTAGACTGACAAGTAGTTACAATTAATGCCACCACAATCATTAGTGAAATACATTTAGCTATATATTAGTTTAAATATAAAAAACTGCAAACAAAAATATCTACAACAGAGGTCAATAAACTTTTTTCTGTAAATGGCTAGTCAGTAAACATTTCAGGTTTTGGGGGCCATGTGGTCTGTACTGCAACTACACAACTCAGCTGTTGCAGTGTGACAGCAGACAGGGACAATATGTAAATAAATGGGCGTGGCTGTGTTTCAACAAAACTTTATTTATAAAAACAGGGAGCTGCACTGGCCATTGGGTTAGAATTTGCTGAACTCTGAACTAGAATAATACATACTAGTCTGATGAAAGGATTATCTATGTGGAAAAAACTAGATCTGATGAGGAATAATCAAGGGAAATTGTCTCTTTATCTGTATTGTTAGATTCTTTTTACATCAAAAATGTATTCAAAGGCCGAGTGCCATGGCTTATGCCTGTAATCCCAGCACTTTGGGAGGCCAAGCGGATGGATCACTTGAGGCCAGGAGTTTGAGACCAGCCTGGCCAACATGGCGAAATCCCATCTCAACTAAAAATACAAGAATTAGCTGGGTGTGGTGGTACAAACCTGTAATTCCAGCTACTCAGGTGACTGAAACACCAGAATTGCTTGAACCAGGAGGTGAAGTGGAGGTTGCATTGAGCCAAGATCACACTACTGCACTCCAGCCTGGGCTATGAAGTGAGACACTGTCTCAAAAAAAAAAAAAAAATTCATGACTTACTTCTATAATTAAAAACATATTTAAAAGAGTAATTAAACTAATAATAAAATAATAATTACAAATGATTTTATCTGACATTTAATGTAGCCATACTCTGAATTAACCAATTTTTCTATGACCTTCCCAACAAGCATCACATGAAGCAATCTTCTTTCCAGGAAAATGCCAGGGCTTTGTTCTCAAATTAGCTGTGTGGTGAACACTGAAATACTATAGCCCAGAACCTATAGAGCTAAAGGACAAGGAACACTGGGGGCACAATCCCACTCTGAAAAGTTCATGGAGCAACCAACCTCTCCAGTAAATGAGGACAAGCTGCCCTGTGTTATGTTTCCTTTTTAAATATTTTTTTTACATCAAAAACACATTGCGAGGTAGTGAGGACTTTAGGGACATCCTACAAAAACAGGCTGAATAATTCTGATATTGAAAACCAGCCTAGTTTTAATTAACTGCCAGGACTCAGCCACATCCTCAAGCTCCAGATAGCCAATAACAATCTTGTAATTTCTAAATGTGAAAGCAACTCAGGTGGAGACCAAATAGTGAGGTTTCAGCTTACCTCTTAAATTGTAAACATAAAATTTCAGATATCCGTAGCAACCAGACCTCCCTCCACTTTAGACACCTTCTTCAAGAAAGGAGAGGAAAAAGCATTTCTGTGGTGGATGGTATATAGACAGTTGCCCATTAAAATGATAACATTGAAATATAAATAGCCAAACCTTTTCAACATTTATTGACAAATGACTTACAAAAACTGCTAGTGAAATCCTTTAAAAACCTTTCAGACATGTTGGAAATTAAGACACCAGCAACAAATTAGATTGACAAGTAATTACAATTAATGCCACCCCAATCATTAGTAAAACACATTTAGCTATATATTTGTAGGCCAATATTACGTAGCAAAACAGAATTCTAAGAACACCACTGTGCCCAGAAGCTCTCTGATTTTTACCAATTTAGCAACCAGTCAGGCTAGAACAGAATAAAGATCACATGGTCTGGGAAAATGGGCTGTCCTGATTCTGAAAGATTGTGCTGGCTCCTGATATGGGGAGCCATCTGTCGATGCTCTTTGGAAAAAGTGAGAAGTCAGGGCTGCTTCTCTAGCATTCGTGAATCTAACCTTCTGTGCTGTCACCCTTTCCCTGGGAAATGTTTCTTAAGAGTCAGATGTTAGTATTCATTTCAGTTCACAAAACAGTTACTTCCCAAGGTCTATCAGCAGCAGAATGGATAAATAAATAATGGCATAGTCACACAGTGAAATACTACGTAGTCGTGGTAGTGAATGAACTACATCTACATACAACAGCAAGAATGCTTCTCAAACATAATGTTAAATGAAAGATGCCAGTCATGAATGCATATGTACCATATGATGACATCTGTAGAAAGTTTAATAAGGGGCATAACTAATCTATGATGTAGTGGTTACCCTTGGGGGAATAGAGACTGAATATGGACTTTTGGGTTTCTCCTTATAGTCTCCTGATTTTTGATCTGAAGTCTGGTTGCATGGTATATTCATGTCAAAAATATCAAGCTGTACACTCCTGATTTGAGTACTTTTCTGCATAATTTTGTGCTTTCAAAATATTTACAAGCAACAATAAACAACCCCAATACAATGGTTACTGAGCAGCATACCTTCCAGGCTCTATGCAGGAACTAGGAAAAACATGACAACCTGTAGCTTTCAGAAACTTATAGTCAAGTAGGGGAGATGAGTATAAAAAGCAAAACCATATTGTTTTATGTAATAAGGCTACATAAAACATATTACATAAAACATAAAAAGTATGACACATTACAGTGTTAGGTAAAGGGAGTTTCAGGAGCAATTTCTTCTGCTCTTATTGTGAGCAAAGTCCACAGCAGGTGACACTGAGCCAACCTTTGAGGACTGAGTTCAATAAATACAGGGTGAAGGAAAGGGACATTCTAGGTATGGGAACCCTGGGAGGTTAGGGCATTGCAGGATGGAAGAGCAAAAAATACTAGTGACAGACTATGAAAATCATCCACATTGGGTGGGCCTGGACAATTAAAACAGTCTCATCTTTATGTATTTGCTGAGTACTTCACAGTTTTCCAAAGAACACTTTACTCATATCCAGTTGTAGCACTCTCATCTTCAAACGAGGAGTATCCTGAACACTGTTGTACCAACTATGCAATATCAGTAAGTTTGGAGAAGGAAGGGAGGAAGAAAGGAAAGAAGCCAGATTCACACAGTAATACTCTCAACAAGCACAAGAGAACAGCAAGAACCACCACTTATGCTTCATAATTTATATGCATTGTCTGTTGCATTTGATCCTAATAACAATTGTAGGAGCTGGAGGCTGTTATTATCTTCATTTGGTGGATGCCCAAACTGAGACTTAGTGAAGCTCACTAACTGTCTGTGGCCATATAGCCAGTTGAAACAGTTTTCCAGTAAAAAGTCTTTTAAAAGCCTGCTCTCAGGTAAAAGGCAATGGAGGACCGCCACTGCTGGAAGCTGGTGGCACTAACACTGAATGAAGCCCGGGTGGTGAACACTACATACGTCATTGGAAGCTGGGAAGTGGGGTGGGGCATTGATACTCCCCCTGCAGGCTGTGTGGCAGTAGGAGCCAATGCAGAGAGCAGGCCCAAGCAAGTTCTGAAGCCCACCACAGTCTAGGCTTCTCCAGCCACTCAGCTCCTTGTGTTACCGGGGGGCTGATTTCTTCTCCAGACACGTTGTCACTTCCATAGTTCTTACACTGCTAAGGGGTCTTTAAAACTTACAGCCCTCTGGAAAATGTGTTTGTTTTTTTTTTTTTTTTTTTTTTTTTTTTTTTTTTTTTTTTTTTTTTTTTTTTTTTTTTTTGGAATAGAGGTGTCTATTGCACAGCAAGTAAAGTAACTTAGGTCTGAACCATATTGAGAAAATACCTGGAGGAGGTTATCTGGACACCAGAAATAAGGACTGGCCTCCTTTTGTAGGAACTACAATTTAACAGCAACATCAGGGAAGTCTCGGCATTACTACCAGAAAATACCTAAAGAAATGAGTGCTATTCTGAAGGAGGAGGCAAGGCAATATTACGGGGAGGCAGGAACCTTTGTTTTGTAAGTCTGACTCTCCTTTTTATCTGCCCTGGCTGTTTCTTCCACAATGTAGGATCTGATAGCTAACTGCTGAAACCAGGCCAAGTGTGGCTGGCAGGGCACAGGCTTCCACGCCACACCACAACACAGCCCTCCTGCTATTTCAGGCCTTGGGTTCTGTAAAACAGACGCCGCTGCCCTCCATCCTGGGTTGTGTGAAATTATGCGGTGGTTTGGTGAAGTCAACAAATAACTAGCATGAACCACATTTGGGGGGAAATAAAAAAGCAGCTGGCATCAGTTCTGGTCTTCAGAAGGCAGTGAATAAGGACAGCTATCCTCTGTTGCCTCTTATCTGAGAGCGGGATTTTAAAAGACTTTTTGCTGGGAAATAATTTCAAACTAACAATTAACTTGCAAAAATAAAAATAGTACAAAGAGTGTCTATATGCCCTTTACCCTCATACTCAGCTCTTGCTAATGATTTATGTTATGGTTTGCGCAGCCAGGCTCTCACTCTTTCACCTACCCCCATATTTCTTCATGTATCACCTAATTAAAGGGATACATTCTTCCATAACCCATAGAACAGTTATCATGCTCAATAAATTTAACATCTATACAATATTTTAACTAATCCACTATTCAGATTCAATGTTCTCAGTTAATCCAATAATGCCCTTCAGTCCTAACACAAATATGACCTCTATGACCCCATCCCTAACATTTCCCTTTCCCTTGTGACACTCCCTTAGCACTTAGATTTGCCTCTCTTCCAACTGTTGTTATGTTGTGCCTTTCATTGTATGGATGGTTACCTCCCCTACTAGACTGATAGCTTTATGAAGTTCGAGCAAGTATCTGTTGGATGACTTGCCAGGTGTGTGTGTGTGTGTGTGTGTGTGTGTGTGTGTGTGTGTGTGTGTGTGTGTGTGTGTGTATAATATATTAGGGCTAACATAAATGGTTGTAGAGTTCATTAATTTGTATTAGATGCTTTAAGGACTTTCATAATGTCATTTTAAAAAATGAATACTTTCCCCCCTCTTTGCTTAGGAAGATTCACAGACTGGAATAAAATCATCTGTAAACAGAACTATTAAAAACTACAACAGTCTTTGCTCATGAGGTCAGTTTGTTAAAACATTTTTACAAAAACTTCATTGCATTGTCATATATTTTGAGCATATAATTTGTTCAAAATTTGGATTACAATTCCAAAGCACCTTAACACATGAAAAAAAGTAATCTGAACAACACAGTCCATATCTATTTGCTAAAGATTAAATTAAGTGCAATATGATGTGGGAGGATGGCAAGTGCTGTCTATTGAAAAAGAGTCTCAGGAGAGGGCAGGTGGATCATCATGATTATAAAAGAACAAGGTCAACGGCGTACCTATTAAGACAATTAATAGACAGCTAGAAGAGGTGGTCTGAATCACAGTGTGGTTCCTTTATATCCTTCACTTGTGTCTTATCCTTACTATAAGTTTATGTACCTTTTATTCATCTAACCACATAAAGAGAGATGAGGAAGATTTGAATGTCCTCGAAAATAGTTTCAGAAAATTGTCCCTGAAGCCAAAGTTACTGTCCCTTCTCAAAGGGAAAAAATAAACAAATCTAAAAATAAAAAAACAAAACCCTTGTAATTCTAACATTCAGAGATAACCACCATTAATCATTTTTTGGTAACCATTTCAGTCTTTTCTATGCATGTGCATAAATAGATATCATTTTTTCAGTATCAAATCAGATTCACATACATTTTTGTAATGTATTTCTTTGTAACTTTTTAAATTTAATTATAAGCTGTCATTTAAAATGACTAAAGAGCATTTCACTGTGTAAATGCATCTTAATTTATATAGCTAGTCTACCAGTAATAGTATTTCTAGATTTTTTATTTTGTGATACTATAAAGAATACTGCAATGAGCATTCTTATAGCCTAGTTAAATCTTTTCTCTCATCCTTAATTACTTCCTGCAGGAATAGTTCCCAGAAATTGAATTGCTCAGTATGTACATTGCTTGAAATCTTGTGATGATCAGTAAAACTAAGCTGACTTTCAGCAAGATGAAGATGATTTTTAACTCCTGTAGCACTCTCTTCTGGAGCTGCTTAATGCACAGTCTCGCCAACTGTGGTCACTATATTTAACAATTAAATATATGCAATAGGAGTATTGGTTTAAATTTGGATTTCTTTGATTTATGCATCAGGGTAAATATTAAGGAACTTTATTAGAAGTTTATACTCTCCTTTTATGAGTTTGAGGCTACAGATATTTAATGATAAAAAGAAAAACTAAAGAAGACAAAATAACATTTAAAGCATTATTTTCAATCCAGTAAAATGTAATTCAACTCCACATAATAAAACTGGCATAAGAGAAACAAGAAAGGTTTGTTCCAAGTTTAAGCACAAATGTCACTTGTGAACAAAGCTCTTACTCTGCATCTACATCTATGAAGGATCAGATCATTTTGTAAGTGCCTGTCAAATTTTGTCTATTTTCTATTTTCTAGAGAGCTGAATGTTAAAAATCAATAGAAATGTTACAGCGTTTATGCCACCTTTAGAAGGGTTAGACAGACTCATGCCCGCAACATTCAAAGCCATTTCTGTTTAAAATCTTGGGAAGGAAACTATTCCAAACTTCCAGAATCGCAGCTGGCAGGCTATAATTTAGAGTTGCATACAGGATAATGTGTATTAGTCCATTACTAAGCTGTAAGTTGACACCAACCTTTGGAATTGCTTTCTCAGAGGAAATGTTGAAGAGCCAATGCCTCAATCATTTCCAACGGGGCTGGGAAAAACATTCAGACAACCCATTAGATCCTTTCATCTCACATTTTGATGATTTTCATCAAAAGGGAGGTGGAAAGGGGGTGATTAGACACAAATTTTCACTCTGGTGAACATCCAAACATGTACTTTTAAGCTCAAGACATTGATAACATATTGGCAAGTCTTGTCCCCACTTACGTGAACCATCCCAGCCACCCAGAATATCCTAATGGTAATGAACGAGTTTAGAGAGAGGGGATGGGATGGTAAGCAGATACTAAAGCAAATACTGCAACTCATATTTTGACAAGCAAAAGGTATTTCTGTGAATACCAACAGAAACCTTAAGTCACCGAAGATTAGGTTTGAGGTTTTCAGTTGCCAAAGTACATGCTGTATTGCACTCTCCTTGTGAGATCAGAGGGTTGTCCTTTGGTGAGTCTGTGCAACTATACAAGCTTTGGCTAAGGCCAACTAAGAGCCACCTGAGTGACTTTAGGAGAGTGCCACTTTGGACTAGGATAGGTCAAAGAGGTAACCTCCATTCCTGCCCACGCAGTTTATGGTATTTCTGTGACAAACCAGCATCGGACAGATACTCCCCCTCAGCAGATTCCAAGTTGAACCACTGTGCTATACTAGCTTTCCACATCTTGTTTAGGGATAAACAGAACCTGATTTAATTCTTAGCCTTCCAGCAAAACTAGATGAAATTTAAGGAACACTCAAAATTGTTCTAATGAGCAACCTAATGTGTTTCCACATTTTCCATTCTCATCAGAAGCAGAAAAATGCTACATCCTATCTAGCTCACTGCTGTCCGATGGAAATATAACAAAAGCCACATACGTAATTTAAAATTTTCTAGTAGCCACATTTAAAAAGCAAAAAGAAAAGATGAAAGGAATCTTAATAATACACTATAATAACAATACAACATATTATATAACCAACATAAAATTTATTGAGATATTTTCCATTCTTTACACACTATCTTCAAAATCCAGTGTGTATTTAGTACTTACAGTACATTTCAAGTTGGACTAGCCACATTTCAAATGCACAGGAGCACCTTATGTCTAAGTGGCTACTATATTGGAAGGAACACACATTTAGAAATTAAAATGGTAATCAGGGCTACTAAAGCAATAGAAGGACAATTTGAGACACAAAACACAGAAGACTGTATCTCAGAATCACTATGTTCATTTCATGAATGCACCAATGCAAAGAAACTTGAGAAGATGATCTGTAAATCATCCATTCAATGCCCATGTATGCTTTCCAATAGCTCGATGACATCACACCCAATGGGGAAAACTGTTCTCAATAACAGCCCCAAAGTACAAAGCAATGACCCTCTCTTGTTTTTCCTTGGCAAATAATATGGCTATAAAGAGGTGCCCAATATGAAGAATGTACAAAATTGTTCCCATGCCTTGGTGTCACTTACTGATAGCCATCATGCCAATTAAGTTCCAGTAAGTAATTGTTATGCAGGACCTGAATTTTAAAAAATGTATTGGTAGATAATACTTGATTATAACCTTCCCCTTCACTCAAATGCCGTTTGTACAATGAAGTTATATAATTTTTGAATGTGTGTATCTTGATTAAAGCAATGAAAAGGATGTTGAACAAATATTATGGGAGAGTTTAAATTGCTTCCCAATCATAACATAGCATTGTTTTAACTGTGTAGAGAATTACTGCAAATAAGCTATAAAATTTTGTTATCCCACAAAAATGATTATTCGAGTACAGTATTCCTCCATGTAACACAACCTATAATTTAGTAATAATAATATTTTACATGTGGATAGCACTGTACTATTTACAAAGCATGGTTTACACTGTCTCATTAAGCTTCACAAGAAACCTTGTAAGGCATCGATGGCAAAATAAGCGAAATATAAGTTCTTTGTCACTGGCTTTCTTCCAACATTTTACTTCCTTTGGGCACTTAGACTATTTACAAGGTCAATGTAGGGGGTCTCCTGTTTTTTTAAAAAAATACTATCAGTGACACTTTCAGATTGCTTGATTACATCTTAATGGTCATTGGATTTTCCCACTGAGTAAGTCAGGGTTCTTGTCCGACCTTATCCTGGTCAGATAAATTCTATGAGCCATGGCAATTCCCTTATTATCCAGTAAATTATACTTAAAGAAAATGGTGAGCTGAAGTCTTTACCCAAAGACTGATTAACCACATAAGTCACTTTATGTATAGTTCTGGCTGGTGTGAGAACAGCTAAGCCTCTGAACAATACCTCGTACAACAAGAAAAAAGATATGAAAATAAAAAGTCCCTGAAGAAATTAAAACTCTGAGGTCAAAATATATGACTTTAGAAAAATCCACGCTGAGGATAGGATAAGGAGCGAAGTTTGATGGAACTAATGAGCTAAAATAAGTCTTTAGAACTAAGAGTGCTCAAGACCAAAGAACTCAATTTCCATTTTCCGAAAAAAAAATGTAGGTAAACTGAGAAGACCTGGAAGGCTTTGAAATGACAAATTATTAAATAGTTCCACCTTTTAAAAGTATTAAAGCAGTTTTTTCAAAACTTAGAGTCCTGGCTTGACGGGGCTGCTGCTTTTCCTTAGCCCCGAAACCTAAAAGTCAACAAGGAAAACCAGAGGGAACCTGTTTGTGCATGGGGTGAAAAAGATACAACTTTTCTAATTATATATCAGCAACATATGTCCCAGCTCCTTACACATAAAAGTGTAGGGAAGTCTGGGTATCACAAAAATAGCCCTTTTCTCCCAGCATGGAAATAGGAAGGAATAAGAAGGACCCAAACTTCATGTGTGGTTTTTACTTTCTCTTATGGTAAATGCCACACATGAAGTACAGAAAAAAAGGCAAACCGAGCAAAATAGGTTTTGGTTTCCTTAGTTAAACAGCTCAATATAGTTGGAAGTTCCCTCGTGCCAAAGCAAGCTAACCAATCAGTCCTTCTCCAAAGAGTTTTGCCTTCTGTGTCCTACAGAAATACAAAGGTTACTCACTCTAGAGTAACATTTGAAATATGTTTCCAAATATACTGAAGCATGTTTAAGAAGGTTCTTGAATTACTGAGACCACCTTTCCGCCCATCGATATTAAAAAAGAAAAGAAAAAAAATCCTGAAAAAAAATGTGATTTGCCATTTGATTTGAATGAAGATTAAAAATATAACACAGCAGCTGTTTAATTTTATGTCATTGAAATTCCAGTTTCATATTTTTAATTGCTACTATGAAAACTTCTTTGATTGCACTTGATGAAATTAAGTTTTGCCTTTTTAATGATTAAACATGGGAAAACTCAAGTGTCTTCTAGTTAACAATTTAAATTCTTGTGTGTTTAAAGATGAAATAAAATCTACCAGGACATTATTTTGTTTCAAGGCTAGATACAATACTTAGTAATTGCACAAAGCACTTGCTCACTCAGTTCTTTCAAAATGACTAAACTACTTCTTCAGAGGTAAGACAGCAAGGATTTACTGGGTTAAAAGGAAACTCTGGGAACCCACTGCTCACAACCATATTGCGACAGGAGTCATTTTAAAGAGGAAAATGATATATTCATCATCAATTGTTGTGTGATAGTCTCATGAGTCACTGGTCAGTCAACACGCTTATAAATGTGGTGCACATTTGACTCCCAGGATTTCATTTTGGAAGATGACCAGGGTGTTTGCAGATGAGAGAACAATTGAAGAACCCACTGGCTCCTCAAAGACCCCAAGATCACACAAGGAGTTTTGAAGATGAAGCCCAGACCATGTGTTTCTTCCTGTAGGCAGAAAAGTTTGTCCCAGACTGTAGTTGAACACTAAGATGGAAACTGTGCAAAGAGCTAGACTTGGTCTGAAATACATACAAAGGAAATAATGGATTGAAAGTGGGGCTTGGGGCTCACACAAGCACTCTCCCAGAAAGTGTCTCCTTTTCCTCTAGATGTATGGCACATTTAAGGATCTGTAATATTTTTAAACTTTCATAGTCATAATAACATTTTATAGTCATGAAATAACAAAGCCCCCCCCAATCTTGATAGGTTTATAAATATACAGGGTAAATTTTACACATCTTATGAACAGTTCCAGTTTTTAGATGGAAAAATCATTTCTTCACTTCAAAGGAAATATATTTTACTTTCTTTTAGAAGTATTGGATTTATTAATGCAAGAAAATACAATGTTGTTTTGACAGGCTATAATAAACTTGGTTTTATGAACAAAGCTATCATAGTAATAGCAACTGTGCACAGAAAGGGGGAGAGAAATTAATTATTTCTAAACCATCAACTGAAAATTACACGATTCTTGACTGAATGCTAAAGGGACCACTTACTACTAAATTACTCAGAGAATCCTCCTCTAAGGATAGTCATGGCAGTTCTAAAAATGGGGAATGAACTTTCTCATACCTTGCATCCTTAATAAACTCTTTCTATAAGGTAGAATTGTAAGTCTATTTATAAGCAAAGGAAACCATGGTATTCAGAGCTCTGCAAATGGCATCTATGACAGTAATAAATGCATATGATAGCAAACCTTGGAGAACCTGTTTTCTTTTGTCTAATTTAAAGCCACCTCTTAAAAATCAACCCAAAATTAGGAAAATAATGACACTGAGATGTAAGAATATATGATAAGAATTATTTTTAAATGAACTTTTAATTTTACAGTAGTTTAAAGAAAACTTGCGAAGACAGTACAGTCTCCTTACGGATCCCTCGACAAATTTCCACGTTGCTCACATCATATGTTACTGTGTCATTTGTCTCAACCAATATGGACACTCTCTAGAGTCCATTCTTTACTTATAATTCTTAACTTTTACCTAATTACCTTATTCTGCTCCAGTATCTCATCCAGGGTGCCGCATTACATTTATTCATCATGTTTCCTTAGGTGCCACTAGACATTCTTTGTTGTTGATAACCTTGAGCTTTTAGGAAAACAGGTCAAGTATGTTCTATAATATTCTGGTAGTGAAATTTGCATGATGTTTTTCTCATGATTAGACCGGGCTTGGGGGTGTGAAGGAGGAAGACTACAGAAGTGAAGTGCCATTCTCATCATCTTTTTTTTGTTGTTTTTTGAGATGGAGTCTCACTCTGTAGCCCATGCTAGAGTGCAGTGGCACCATTTTGGCTCACTGCAACCTTCGCCTCCCAGGTTCAAGCGATTCTCCTGCCTCAGCCTCCTGAATAGCTGGGATTACAAGCAACTGCCACTGCGCCTGGCTGATTTTTGTATTTTTAGTAGAGATTGGGTTTCACCATATTGGCCAGGCTGGTCTTGAACTCCTGACCTCATGATCTGCCCTTGGCAGACCTTGGCCTCCCAAAGTGCTGGAATTACAGGTGTGAGCCACTGTGCCTGGCCCTCATCATCTCATTCTAAAGGCACATGCTACTAATGATTCATCGCTGTTGATGTTGACCGTGATTGCCTGGCTGTAGCAGTATCTGTCCAGTTCCTTGACCATAAAATTACTGTTTCCACCACTTCCCATATTGTGCTTCTTGGAAAGGAGTTGCTATGCAGAACCCCACACTTCAGGTATAGGGAGCTATGCTCCACCTCCTTGAAGATACAAAATCTACATAAATTATCTGAGCTCCTTTTGTATGGGAGATTTGTCTATTCTCTTCCATTATTCATTGCATCATTTATTTTTACTTTATTATGGACTCCCTAGTATGTATTTTCTACTTTTGAGAATAATCCAATAATACGCTATTCATTTCACTGCTCAAGTAGTTCCAGCTTTGACCGCTGAAAACTCTTTCAGTTTGCTCCTAAAGATTACTTTTTAAGAAGTTAATACACCTTTCCTGTTCTCACTGCATATTTCCCCCAAATTATCTATGAGAAGAGCATGCCAATTTTCATGTTGATTTTGAGCTGTTTTAAATGTCAAAAACAGATTTTTTAATTTGGTATGTGATGGCTCACACAGAGAGGACATGTTAGTTAGTGGGCAATAAAATGTTTGCCCAGAGTCCAGTCCAGCTAGACCTCTTAATTAAAACTATCAACAGCTGCAGATTTTCTCACATGATGTCATCACTTTTTCTCTTTTGTTTTTTCATATTTACCTACAAGTGGCCATGAAAAGAAGCTGATTTTTAAATTATGTAGAAACATGAAACTAAACATCAAACCTGATTAACTCTATGTTTGTGAAATTAATTTATATTTATGAAAATAGAATAGAAATCACACGGTATTTAGAGATAAAATTAGCATGGCATATTTTTAACTAGCCAACCCAGAAATAAGTTATTTCCTAGCCTTTGGAAAAACCTGTAAATCTGTAACATAGGCTCAGTAATAAAATATTATGTCTAGATTTTTTGTTTTTTTTTTTTGAGAGGAGGATAGTATAACTTATGGAAAACATTACTCAGATATTTCAGTAGAATTAATTGCTAATTTGCAAGAGTTCCTAGCCTTATATAAATATAAAAAAATACATGGCAAAACTCTGATTTTATTACTGAGAAAACAATCAGCATGTTGTCATTAGACTGTCACTCCATAATATTTGAGTTGTCTACTCTGTACAAAAGCAACTTCTTCAGTGTCCCGCCCATCTTGTCTTCAAAGGCTAAAGTAAAACACAGTTCCTGAAACTTCTGAGCAGTACTCTTTTAAGAATATCTCGCAAGATTTATGTTCTGATACACTGTCTATTAAAATGGAAAAGTCATGAATTTTGGGAAATCGAGGCTGTTCTCCAAATGAAAATATTTATGATATTGTTTATGGGAAAATAATGGGGGCATGGTAAACAAAAATGTGTCCTAACAATAAAGAATTTCAAATAAGCAATGCAGAGGAAAATAGAGAAAAGTCAGCTCTCTATAAATTTTCCCTTCAAGGCCTTAGCAACCTTCCATTCACCTCTAGCAAGTTAGCTCTTTCTTTTTCCAAAGGAATTTCTTCAGCCTGACTGCTTTTACAGGTGCCAACAGCAACAAACCATAACAAAAAAAGGCAACTGCTAAATGACACACACATGCACACCCACACATGCACATGTGCGCACATGCACAACCCCCACCACTTCTCTCCTTTTTATATCTATGCTTCCATTTCCCTCATGAACAAGAAGCTGTTTTGCTGCCATCAGAAAGGGTGGGAGCACCTTAGCTCTTCTTCTTTGGTTAGCAAGTGGGGAGGAGAAGAAGAGAAAGGAAATGACAGAAAAGAAAACTACAGACCCACAGGAACACCAACAACAACAAAATACCATAACAGGTAGCAGTGATCACTAGTGGACACTTAGACCGAGGGGCAAGGAAATTATAATGTGGCCCACATGGTGTGAAGTGGCGTAAAGAAAGCCTAATTCCTCATATAATTTAATCAATCAAGGTTAAATGGATTCTCCTGTGCAACAGAAGAGTAAGGTTTTTTTTACTCCCTCCACCAATTTGAAGACAGAGAAACAGAGGCAGAAAGGTCAGCTGACCTCCTAAAGGCCACCCAGCAAGCCTCAGCTTCTCTTTAAAATAAAGGTTTACTTTAGATACTCAAATAGACATTTTTAAATGTTGTTCAAATCCAAAAACCTCAACCACTGGTCCCCATGTTTACAGTTCAGGATTATACAAATTTCCCTTGGTCCTCTGAGGCCTCATCTAAGAGACTTGATTGATGCTCTCCTGCAGCCCCAGGCCAAGGGGCAGAATGTTTCATGGAGAACACAGCCATTAGCTAATGGAAGACATTTTTCATACTGTGGAAGGACAGCTGACTGCAGCCAGCTACGGGGCCGGCCAAAAGTGGCACCTACCAGCTATGAAGGACGGCGAGTGCCCAGTGCCCCCAAGGTGAAGAAAAACCACATGAAGCGAAGTTCAGATCCACCGAGAACTTTATCACGATGCTGTTGGCACACACTGACGCCACCACAAACATTACTAGCAAATGCAATGCCCCATGGTATTTTTGATACTTTCTATTTCACCACAACGTCTTCAGCAACTTGTACTATTCTTGAATGACTGAAGGGGTTAGGGGTGGGGTTCTGTAAATATACCTATATAAGTGGTCTTAGGAGGAGGTGCTTAGGCATAGCATTTTCTTTGGAAGGGTATTAGGGAGAGCTTTGGCTAGAAACTTTGACTTGACACTGTATTTACATAGCAGTTTATAATATTTTATAAATATTGAGGGACTGTCAATAGTTCATCTCAAAGAACGGAGGTGCTGGAAGGGATATAAAAGGTCTTCCTCAGATCACCTCTCAGCACTGCCTGCCTGAAAGGAGAGAAGGCTTTTGAGTCTATAAAATCATGCCCCTCCCACCCGCTTCTCACTACTGAAGCCACAGACACCCCCTCCCCAGTCCACAATCCAGAGGCCAAGGTCGTACAGATATTTTCTCGTCATTGAACCAGGTCAGGGGATAACTGGCAAGGCCAGCTGGAAAGTAAAAGTGTAAACAGGCTTTTATTTTCCCCTTCTTTTGGCTCTCCATGAATAGAACTTTCACATAAGAACCTCAAGCTGATGGAAAAATTAGATAATCACACCCGGTTGTCCTAAACTACCATACTCATCCTTACGATGGGTCAGCTAAGGGCTCCACGGAAGAGGGAAGAAACACTAATTGCCTTGCTTTATTGATGCCTTTGGGGAAACAAAATAGCAAAAGACACAAAGAAACAACTTTGAAGAATTTAAGACAGTTTTCTCATTCTGATTGCTTTGACTGAATTAAGATAATTTCCATGTTTTTAAAAGTGCTGAAATCAGGCAGGGAGTTTTCTAAAAAGTAAGCCAGCAGCACCCTCTACTGGCCATTTTTCTGCAGTGTGCAGAACCCAAGACAGGACAAGGTGGAGAAGCTGGGTTTAAGAGACATAGGGAAGGCTGCATATGTCAAGAAAACGATCAATGGTCACATATTACAGGCCATATGTGAAATCGTTGCTATTTCTCAATGGTAATGTAAATACTCTGTCATAAGATATATAAAAACTTAGCCCTGATATGGAAAACACAAAGAGAAAATGGAGAACAACTTAAATCTAATAGGATACAAATGTCTACTGATTATCGTTTTTTATAAATAAACGTATTCAAATATTAAACAAAAATTTCCCCTTTAGAGGAAACTGTTCAAATAAATATGGAGTGATAATTCTGAAACTCACATAATTTAGGCCAGTTTTTCCACTTAGATCCACACTCTGCTTACATACTCCAGTTTCAAATTTAAGGCGAAGAAAAGCTCGCCAATCAAAGGCTTTCATTGGCAATGGAAGATAAAGTTCCCTAAGCCCACAATGAACTGACTTTATATGGGAAACATCTCATTTTGAGAAACGTTTTTATACTTGAGAAAGATAATTTTTAGTTAGAAATATTTCCATCTGTGACTAGTTTCTTTTAAATAAATATTTTAAATATGGGCACCAGTATGACTTCTAGATGTTCTCTGTTAAGCAGTTCAGACACAATGGTATAGGGATGGGTATATGCTCTCAGAGAAAAATCAAATCTCACAGCTTCAAAAGTAGACAGATTCTCAGAGTATTGATAACTTGGTATTTACTTTAAGGCAAGTCGATCTCTTTTCAGGTTCGAGAGATGACTTTTTTGCTGTTGAAAAGATACGAATGAGAAGACTACCAAGCACGGTTTCAGTTTCTCTGCCTGTGAGCTGCAATGGGAAACACTATTTATTGACACATCCCAACTTAAACAGAAGAAATATCCTAACCTAACTGAAAAGCAGGTAAGTAAAATGTTTTGACTTTGTTAATATGGGAATTTGTATCATATAAATTTATAGCCTATTTGAGTGAAAAGTGAAATTTTCTGATTTCATTTCATTGACAAGGAGGAATTGCATTCTGTGAATTTATGAGTTTTATTTGACTGCAGTTTGCCACAGAGTTCTGTAGAGAGTAGCACTGAAAAAAAAAAAAACATTGAATATAGCGAGAATTTCTCACACATATAGATTTATATAATTTTAAAGCTCCAACTGAACAGGAGGATCATTTAATCTAACCCCAGTCCATCAGGACATAACTCCTCTTAGTACTCAATAAATTGTTTCAAAAAATAGCTTTCCCTGAAGTGTATAGAAATAAAAGAAAAATATGCTTTAATGATTTTCATAAAATACAAATTAAATAGAAAAATCAAAGCTCTAGAGATAGATGTAAGTTCAAATCCCAGCATCCCATCTCTTTAGCTATGTGACTTTGTGTTAGTCAAACCTTTCTGATCTCAGGCTCCTGATCTGTAAATACTTTTCAGGTTTGTATTAGAGATAATATGCACAAAGCTTCTGGAACAAAAGTGCTCAATGAATTATAACTATTACTATAGTTTGTTATTATGTGTTTGTCCACCTTGGCTGTCTTTATGACTATATAAAAATGTCATGCTTTCTGAATTAGGAAGAGATTAATTATCTAAGTAACATGAAGAAAATGCTGGCACGTGAAATAGAGTTCATTCACTGTCATTTAAGATATAACTGAAATCATTCATTTCAGGGTCGAGCAATGGATCTCAAGGGGCATAGAGTAGAAATACAATGCCATAAGATTTCTGCTTTAATCAAAAGTCTCATCTTAATTAAAAAGCAAACAAGTGATTCCATTTAAGAGAAGTACCTGAGCAATTTCATTTGCTCACTTTCCCTTTCAGGACATGACTTCTGATTACTCAAACAAGACTTCTGGAGGGAATGGCCACGAGACATGTGCTACCCAGCAGAGAGAATACAAACTAGACCTCTGTAATGAACTTAAGGGAAAACATGAATTAATGCAAATGCCAATCCTCAAATGCAGACTTCATTCTCAAATTGCACACCAGTGAAGCCACTAATAAATTATTAGGTAGCTTCATTTTGAAATGCTTGTCCAACATTAACTAATTTGACCATATGATATTTTCAAAGGGATAATTATTATTCTCATCTTGCAGATGGGGAAATAAAACAAGATGATCATCACATTTAAAAAGGAACATTATTTCATGTTATGACTAATACCGTATTCAGTTACCAATTTTATTAAAGGGTGAAAATATTATGTCTGCATTAAAAAAAAAAAAAAGACATGACAGATGCAAAATGGGTAAAGAAGTGTATTTCGAGTTTTCTTTTTAAATTATTTGCTCTCTTCCATAATCCACAACCCACAGAAAGGATTTCAAGTGGCTTATAAAAATAACCATAATACAAAAGGAAATAGTAAAAAATCAGGAATGTCTAATAAGGGAAAATAATAGAGCCATGGACAAGAAAGCAGCCCCATTCTATTCAGCTGCTGTAAGTGGCTCACAGCTTCCTAGTGAGGAAAGAAAATGAAAATATTAATATGATTCATGCTGTTATAGATGAAATGTGCTTTGAATTGTTTTTCCAGGAGTAGTAGGTCTGGTGCCCCATTCAGGCCTTCTTGCATGGTACTTCCAATAAACCTACCAACCCAGTGCCTTCGTGGGCGAATGTATAGCTCTAGTCATGAAACAGGTCAAAGCTAAAAGGCTTGCAAACAGATCAAATGCACAATTCTGCCCAAAATTAGAGCCACCTGGTATGCCACTAACGGGTCACAAGTGTGTTGTGAGCAACTGATGCCCTCAGCCCTGGGATGAGGATGGGTCTACCTCCTTCATTTATCCCAGTGTTTCATGCAAATGCTCTGATATTAATGCAAAAAAAGATTAGGAAGCACAACTCTAGACAACTGAACTAATAAACCTATAACATTAGTAGTGAATAGAGACTGAAAAATCAGACTCATAATCCAAAAGACTGGCAAGGATGCCATTTCTTTAATTCTATGTGTTACCCATGTGTATTAGTCCTTTCTTATGCTGTTAATAAAGATGTACCTGACACTGGGTAATTTACAAAGAAAAGAGGTTTAATGGACTCAAAGTTCCACATGGCTGGGAGGCCTCACTATCATGGCAGAAGGCAAAGGAGGAGCAAAGGCACGTCTCACATGGAGGCAGGCAAAAGAGTGTGTGCATGGGAACTGCCCTTTATGAAACCATCAGTTCTTGTGAGACTTACTCACTATCACGAGAACAGCATGGGAAAAACTGCCCCATGATTCAATTACCTCCCATGGGGTCCCTCCCATGACACATGGGGATTATGGGAGCTACAATTCAGGATGAGATTTGGGTGGGGACACAGCCAAACCATATTACCATGTCCAGCCCTCTTTCATATGTGTGGCACCATGCCCCCACCCACCCAGAGCTCTGTCCATTTTTACAACAGGACGACTTTACTTGGCAAGGATCAGTTTATGAAGTAAGGCTCACTTTAATTTCAAGAGAACTAAAAAATAATATCATATATGAACCTGAAGATGCAAATATATTAACATCTGTTTTTTCCAACCAGGATAGAACCATCAACCAGGCTCTGGCTCCTAAATAGAGGTGCAAGTAATGAAAGAGACACTAGCTCACCTTAAGCAAACAAACCAAGGGAAAAGGTCTACCTAAAAATATTATCAGACTATTTTTGCCAATAGTGGTAGAGCATTAATCAAAGGGATTTAACTAGCTTTTTTTCTTTTTCTGAGCCAACTTGCAAAAGTTGGTTCTCATTTTGGGGGCATGGGGGAGTAACTATTTTCAAGGATGCGTGAAACCAATCCACTGCCACAATACTAAGATACAGGAAGTCCAACTTGGTCTGTAGCCCACCAATCTCCTGCCTTTGTGGCGGTCCTCCCACTGTTTAGAAGCTGATTCAGACAAAGGCAGAGGAAGGACAAAGGCTGTGGGTTGTTAGTCCTTGACCAGGGCTGGTGCTAATGAGACTCTAGACAATGCATACACAGACTGAATCTCCTCCTTCCTGCCTCCAAAGCTGCCGACATGTTCGTCAAAGAGGGACAAGCCTGCATGTATGGCTAGGACAGTTCCTTGTACCTCAGTGGACATTCTTCTGGCAGAAAAACCTGCACATGATCAGAACAGGATTTCTCACTATTAATTATTCACTCTATGTCCTTGAAAATGAAGGAGTGGAAAAGACCAGCTCTTCAACCTGAGCCACATGCACTGCACACCCTAAGCAGGAGGGATTAAATGTCATCAAAGGCAAACGTCCTTCAGCCACGGAGAACAGAACAAGCCAGAGAAATTCCTTCACTCCAGAACTGCCTTTCCTCTCCTTTCTTAGCATCAAGATGTTCAAGTGGGCCGGGCGTGGTGGCTCATGCCTGTAATCCCAGCACTTAGGGAGGCCAAAGCAAGCAGATCACCTGAGGTCAGGAGTTTGAGACCAGCCTGGTCAACATGTTGAAACCCCCTCTCTACTAATAATATGAAAATTAGCTGGGCATGGTGGCACATGCCTGTAATCCCAATTACTTGGGAGGCTGAGGCAGGAGGATCTCTTGAACCCGGGAGGTGGAGGTTGCAGTGAGCTGAGATTGCGCCACTGCACTCCAGCCTGGGCTGATGGCAAGACTCCGTCTCAAAAAAAAAAAAAAAAAAAAAAAAAAGTTCAAGTGAGTGAGTGTTGAACAAGCAGCCTTAAACAGTTTGGATTACATGTTCACAAATTTGGATGCTTGGGTATTCATCCTGCAGATGAGGGCATCCTGTATAATCACTGAAGTCTTCTTACAGATAATCTGTAACTAGTTACGCCTAGTTGCAGTGACAAAACACTAGCTATATATATATTTTCTAATTTATTTTATTGGTAGGAAAGCTCCACTTTAAAGTAGTGGTTCTCAAGATGAGATCCTTAGACCAGCAGCAGCAGGTGCCGACCTGGGAACTCACCACACATGCAGCTCACAGACCTGACTTCAGACCTGCTGAACCAGAAGGTCAAAAGATGAGGCCCTGCAATCTGGTTTGAACACGCCCCCAGGTGATTCGGACGCAAGCTCAAATTTGAGAATCACTGCCTTAGAGTATGTTGTTTCCTGTTTCCTAGTGGTTCAACTATTTCCTAAATATAACCTTGGGCCTCTGTGTCCTTCATGGGCCCATTTCCAATCAGCCTTTTCTGAGGAGGAGTGTTTGGTATCATTCCTTCCCTCCTTGCTTTCCTTCTTCTCACCTCTGGTCGGCCTTTTTTGACCCTTAACTGAAGCAGAGAAGTACATACCAGCACTACCTCAGTGTCACCTCTGTGGAGTCTCTCCACTAGTCCCACTCCACTAATCTGCCTCATTCTCAGACTCTGAATGCCCTCCTCCTCTGGACTTCTCCTCGCCATCATGGCTTACCTCCTGGCTTCAGATCAATTCGCTTTGGTCACCCACACGTCTGAACCCCCAAAACTGTGAAGTTTCTTTGGCTTCAAGACTCCTTCTCTGTTTTAATTTTTGACAACTGTGGGATTATCAAGCCTTGTTGGCCTATTTTTTATACTATGTCTGGAAACATCATCATAGCTGTTGGCAGACTAGCCCAGCTATCCCCACGCTTGAGTGAGAATGCCTCTTCAGATATCTTCCAAGCTAACCTCCTAAAAAAGCCACCCCTTCAAAGCATAGCTTTTACCATATTATCCCTCTTACCTCTTGTTTTTAAAAGATTCCAAAACTTTAATCTTCACCACTATCCAAAAAATAATGATCATGACAAAGGTCATGATTATAAAGGTGATGATGGCCAATATCATGATGGCCAACCTCTATTACATGCTAGTCATGAACAGCTGTGAGCTACCTGTATGTATGATCTGATTTCATTTTCAAAACAACCCTGTGAGAGGGTGCTATTGTCTCTCTTTAATAGGTGAGAAATCTGGGTAATTTCAAAGTTAAAGTAGCTAATTAGTGACAGCAATAGGACTTGAACCCAGTCTGTAACCTATAAATGTCCATGATTCTTATACTGATTCCGATTCTTCTAATGCCTTGACAAGGCATCCAAAGCCCAATGCAAGCTGGTTACCTATTACTCTTTTATGGGAATTCTCTACTCTGCTATACTGGACCCAGCACATCTGCCTCAAAACCCTCGCTAATGTCCATGAGGCCTTATCCTACCCTTCAGCCTCTCTGAATCTTGATCCATGCCTCAGAGCCCAGTTCAAGGCTTACCACTTCCAGGGATAAGTGTCCACTTTACATGGATTATACATGCATGGATGAAGGGCTAGGACTGTCAGATAATATAAAAGAAAATACAAAACCTCTGGCTCCTGGACACAGAAGTCCTGAATGCCAGTTAATCTGGGTGTGAGGAGGAACAGATGGGGCAGCATTTAGGAAGCTGTATTATTTCAGGTGTGATGTAATAATAGCTAAGGTTTTAGCTCTGGGAGTGACACGAAAGGGATGGGAACCAAGACATATGAAGAAAGAATTCACAGGTCTTAGGATGGACTCAATATGGCGTGGAAATGAAAGGAGAAAGAAGAATTCTGAGTCCTCCAATTCTGATAGGTCAAACAAAGCAAGAGCAAAGCCTTCATCCTTACCTGGGTGACACGGTGGGGATGACACAGGAAAAAGAGGCAGGGAGTTTCTTGCAGAGGCCTAACAGTGGGGCCAGCCCTGCAACCCATCTCCTGACGTGGCGTCTACCTCCAAAGTGCACTTGAATCAAGCACAACCCCAAGAGAGAAAGAGAGATGAAACAGAGGGAGAACAAGGCTCAGACCAAGTAATGCAGGTCTCAAAGCACCTAGAAAGGAGTTTGGATTGATTTCAAGAGCAACCAGATCCTGGGTCCCAAGTCTGTGGCTCACATTCCCAAGCTCAAAAAGGCAAAGGCTAAAGAACTTGGCACACCAAACTGGGTTGAATGTATACTGCTGAGTTTTCGGTACATAAAAATAATTAAAATAATACAAATTTTCTTTAAAAAAAAAAAAAAAGCAACCAGAAACCACGGAAGGGTTTTAAGCAAGGGGGTGATGTAATTTACTTATATTTTATAATATTAATAAATTTATATTATCACCCTCCTTCGTTCTTCCAGGTTCTTCTCTTCCTCCTTCCTCTTTTCTTTCATGGTCCAGGATCCAATTCCTTCACATTCCAGGACAGCAGAGAGTGTGGGCATGCCCAAGCCATACCCTCTGCAACCCCAGCTCTAGCACAATGTAGTCACATAAACGATGACCAATAAACACAGGTTTATAAAATGAACAGATAAAAAATGGAATCTGCACATGTCTTTGTTTTACATGTAATTTGCAACAACAAGGTTCTCACAGCCAAAGATGTGGTTAGGAAACATCCTCATTGCTGCTACAGCTCTAAAAATATCCAAGTTGTATTTTCCACCCCCTAACCCCGCCCTCGCCCTCCAAGTTTCTAAGTTTCTGCAGAGTTTTCAGCGGGTTTCCTTTTTCTTTTTGCTGTCTCATTACTGAGCCCTTCTCCTCCTCCGCATGAACTTTTGTCCTGCTATTCTTTCCCTTTCATTTAGAATTGTCTTTATCCCAAATGTCTCTTTGGTATTTCATCAGTCTTCACATCCTCCCTTTTTTGTCTGTTCCAGGAACAAACCCAGTCTTTTTTCTTCAGACACTGTCTGGGAGAGTTATGCCCAACTCTTTAATTTCCCCCCACTGCCGTCCCATAGTCCTCCCATTAACCCTACTCCCTGTCTTGTAATGCAGTTTATGTTTTGTCTTAAAAGGAGTCTTTTGCTTTTTTAGAGGTCAAGATCATATATAACAAGGTACGTTTTACTACAACTCTGGATATGATAATGCAACGATGCCAAGTTTCCAGTGCTGCTCCTCTGGGGATGCCCTGCCGAGCGCTCTGCTCTCCATGTATCTAAGCCCACAGACTCTTTCTAAACCAACCACTGGGCACAATTATGGGGAGTCCTAGATTCTTGGGTTGCTTGTGAGCAATCAAGGTGGCTCTCCTGCATCTGGCTATGGATGAGCCCCCACCCTTTGCCTCACTCAGAGAGGCCAGATGACTGAATGCTAAATCCTACAGATTAGAAAATTGCTCAGGAAATCAGAGAGTTGAAGAGTTGTTCAACCAGCAATATTTAACCATTTGGTGTATTACTCCCTTTTGAAGGAACATCATGAGAAACATCATTGTTTTCTGATATGAAAGCCTACATTATTTTCCTCAAAACTCTTTTAATGGTCTCATCATTAGTGCCTACCAGTGTTTCTTCAATCTTTGATATTTATGGGTATAGCACAATAGATGTTAAATCTATAGATCGCTATTCAGGTGCCAAATGCTTGCTTGTAGAATGAAATGTGGGAAAACAGCTGATTTGCTAAGCTAGAGAGCTCCATGATACAGTTCTATAAATTTTTAAAATTGTTTTATGAAAATACGTATATGATATATACATTTTTGTTAAACTCTATTAAGAGCAGTTTCCTTCCATGGGTAGTCTCCATCTTCTCGCATGGTTGTTTAACATTAAAAAGAGCATTTTGTGATTTTGTTCCTTAAATAAGATACCCATAGACTGCGTAACTAAATTTTCCAACACCTAAACACTATTTTTTATTCATTAAAATATGTTATAAAAAGTAAATATAACTTAACAATTTCAATTTCCATCTGTCACGTTTAGTTGAATTCACTTACATAATTTCCAAGTATTGTTTTCATTCCATTTATTTCTTACTATTCATTTTTTTTTCAAAAAATTGAGCTCAATTTGACAATGCTTTTCTACTTTTCCATCTGATAACCTGTTAAAACATTATTCACTGAGTTCATATATATGAAACATTTTCTGAGACCAAAAAAAAAAAAAAAAGTTGATTGAGACACACTTTCTCTCAAGTAGATTGCCCTATGGTCTGCTTGAAAACAAGGACCACGCGAACCGATACAGTCGTGCTGTAAGGCAGCGAATGAGGACGGGAACCTGCACTGAAGAGGCTGTAGGAACTATTTGCGGAGATGAGTCTTGGGCTTTCAGTAGCGGAATGGGTGGCATTGGGGCTAAACAGTAGAGGGAATGTCACTGGAAGAGTAGGGAAGAGCAAGAACGCAGGGACAGGAATGTGATTTGACCTTAGAGAAGAATGCAGAAACTAAACTGGCTGAGGCCAAGGGCTCCCTTGTGCAAGTGAGAGGAGGTTAGGCATACTGTGCACAGCTTTGAGTGCCAGGTTATTCTCCTGGAAGACAGAAGCCCTAACGTTTCCCCCGAAATGTACAGGGTCATTCTGGCAATTATATGATGGCTTACGAAAGCATGCACTGTGTGACCTTAACTCATTTTCAGGTACTCACTGAAACTCATGAGAGTAAGGCTGCTTCAAACATGAAAACATGGGGCAAGGATATGTGCTCATATCCCAATATTTTTCCACTGTTTTGTATTACCTGAGAAGTGTGGGACAAGAAAAAGCAAGTAGCTCAGAGATCAACAACTCTGTCTTTGACTGAGCTGCTGATTTCAAAGCGGATGTTCTGCAAGCAAATCTCGGTAAGGAAGCTGAGAAAGCACAGCTGCTTGGAGAGCTTAAGTGGTTTAGCTTAATTCCTCTGTAAACTGTATTTTAAATGACTATGAAACCACATTTCTGTGACTGGTATTGTTTAAAGAGATGGAAGCCCAGCTAAAATGCTTTGGTTTTCTTTCATAAATATTCAGATTTATTCTAAGACTTTTCTCTTGCAGTATCTGAGGATCAGCCACTTGCAAGCAATGAAGACTGGGCTGCCCACTGTGTGTCCTGAGGACTCTGTTTGTCACAAGCATTTACTTTTCTTGGAGCCTCATAGACTGCACTCTTTCAGGCTGCTTGATAATGGGGCTTTCTATAAATAAAAAAAACAAGAGCAAATGTACTTCACCCTGATTTCCACAAAAATTCTCCCACCCCAATAAATACAGCAGAAAGCTTAAAGGTCCGTTTTCTTGAATGATGAATATAGCAACTAAGTCTCAACCTTGTATCAAAGAAAAAGCCTAATTCTAGGAATAAATGGGAGTGAAAGATAAGTCCTTCACCAAGATCAAGGACTCAGTGAGCACATGGGTGGAAAACAGGTAAAGGTGGTGTTTTTAAGACCCTCAGAAAAGTTTGATTAAAAAACAAGAGCCACAGATGTTTAAAAAGTAAAAGGTATCAATATGAATCAAGCCTCTCATTCTGTGTCACGTGATCAAGACCCTTTACATACAATATCTCAATATACTGTACATGGTATTTAATCTTTAAAATACCATATACAGTAAATTCTGTTTTCACACTTACAGATGCAGAAACCATGACTCAAGGGGATGAAGTAACTTGCCCAAAGTCACAGTTATAAGTGGTGAAATAAGAATGCAAACTCAGGTCTCTCTGGCTCACAACAGTCCATGCTATATTCATTACACCACAACAAGGAGAAGGCTTCCAGAAATAATAGCAACTTCAAGAAATATATTTTACACACAATTTAAAAGGGCTACTATGTCTATCAGAAAACTGTTCTGTCTTTCCCAGAAAAAATATAGTTCATGCAATAATCTGCAGTGCATCTTCAGTGGGTCCTTACCATTGGGAAGCCCTGTTGCTAAGAAGCATGCCCCCAAAAAGCATCCAAACCAATTGGAAAGCTGATAACACAGAGAGATAAAATATCATTAATACTGAAATTAATGACTATAAACACTACAAAGTGTTCTAGTTAAGATTAGAGAGAGCTACTTTTACATTGGATTTGTTAGTGGAAAGATCAAAGCAAAGGTGGGTGGGGCTTAATCTTGAAAAATGGGCAAAATTTTAACCTGCTCACAGTGTTGACAGAATAATGAAATGCCATATATGAAAAAAAAAAAAAGCCAAGACTCAATGGAGTGTTAGCAGAAGTCCAGTCTCTATCTCTGCTCCAAGAAAGACAAAATCCCTAGAGAACCTCTCATGCAATAAAATGGAAGATAAATTCTTTGGCATAATCAGGGACCCCACGTGAGTGTGAGGCATAGGTCAGGAAAGAAGAAAGGCAATATTAGCATAAGTCTCGGCATCTATAGTTGCTAAGCTTAGGGGAAAATGACAGTGGCCTTTTTAAGAAAAAAGGGTGCAGATAATATGAGTCTGCAGTTGAGTAGATGTACAACTCAAAGTATAGAACCTTGTCAGCACTCAGTTTTGTATTCCTGGGAGCTATCCAGGGTACTGACTGATTCTATTCCAATCTCTCTGACCCAGTGGACCAAGGCTTGCCTTAGTGTTTCTGCACATGTAACACGTGAACCTCTTTAGTTCATCCACTCTGAAACTACTGCTATTTATGACCTCAATTACTTTCCAAGCCAAACTGCACTTTGTCTGTTGCCTGCTACAGTTTATAATTGCAGGCCATCAATCTGGCTTCCAACTGGCATTCCAACAGGTAAAGAAAATACTGGAGGCATTACAGGTGAAAATAACACTTTAAGCAAGGGTCAGAAACAATAAATTGACCCATTTGCTTGAACTAGAGAACTTATACAGGGAAACTGTAGAAATAAACCTGAAATGTAGCCTGAAACTAGCTTGTGAAAAGTATTGATTTCAATGATAAGGTATTTTGACTTTTTGCACAGGCGACTTCAACATCCTGACACTCTGAACATTTTGTTATTTCCTAACAAAAATAATGTTAGGAAAACCAATATGGAAATAACATGGCAATGAGTCAGAGAGGAAAGATTCAATTGGGAGTCAGATAGTCCAAAGGAGCTAAAAGTTTTTAGAACATACACTTTAACTGATGAAAATTATTTTCAGGGATTTTGGATTTCAAGGAAAAGGTTCTCCAAGAATTCAAGATCACATTCCCTTCTGCTATTTTCAAAAAGCGTGCTATTGGGATGTCTGTATATATATTTGTGTGTATATGTGTATGTGTATTTGTGTGTATATGTGTGTATATATAGACATACACACATATGTATATTTACATATGTATTTTACATATATATGTAAAATGTCCCCAGTACTAATCAATATGCAAATCCTAAAAGATTGTTCTATGATGTCTTGCATCTGTCATTGACTGAAAATGTGTCTCTTCATCTCCTAGTCTCCAGTCTCTTCCCATTTTGTTATAAATAATCTGATCAATTTCTCAATGCTGAGTATCTGTCACTTCTCTTTCACAGAATTAGGTAGGCAAAGCACATCACTTAAGGCTTACTAGAGTGTATTCTCCTTCTGTCCTGCAGTCTATCCAAGCAGTTTCTCTGAAAGTCAGCTGCCTCTATCTTCCACAGATGATGTGAGAAAGAGGAAACAGGATCAAGAACCTGGGGTCTGTCTACGGTCCAGGTCCTTTTTAACAGTACTCTGGAAGTAATGTCATTTAAATTCTGTGATGCTGATGACCTCGTGCCATAACACAGTTGCCAGATTTAGGGCAGTCTAAACCTCTCCATACACCCTAAAATAAAGGTCTAACCAGCCCACTTTACCAGCTATCTAGTATCTATGCCTCCAGAAAAATAAGACAAAACTGGACTAGAAATCTTTTCTTTTTTAGATGTAGTCTCACTCTGTCACCCAGGCTAGAGGAGCGCAGTGTCCCGATCTCAACTCATAGCAACCTCTGCCTCCTGGGTTCAAGCGATTCTTCCACCTTAGCCTCCCAACTAGCTGGGACTACAGGCGTGCACCACCACGCCTGGCTTAGGAATCTTTTGATCTGGCCATAAAGTGTTGCCAAGCTGTCAACGCATTCTCAGGACACTGCTGCTCTTCTCCACCCACCTGTCTCGAGGCTCTCTTTGGGAGTCACTTTCTGCTCTAAGCCAAGTTCTCCCACAGCAGCATTCACTACTTTCTAGCATTCAACTAAGTACACCTACCATGATGCACATTCTTATTCTTTGTAGTCAAACAAATAGAGATTCAAATTCTGCTTCTAATAATTATTGGTTGTACCCTCACAGAGCACTACAACCTCTGTAAACCTTAGTTTTTTTACCTATCAAAGAGGAATGATTGAACTTGCCCCAGAGAGTTGTCATAAGGATACATTTTAATAAGGGATCCAAAGCACTTAGCAAGGCATGGAAAATGGAAGCATTTAATAAACTATGAATTGTGATGGTAATAAAATGATATTATATCGTTTCTGTTCTTTGCGGAATATTCACAAGGCACTTGGTTTTCCCACAGGTTGAAACATTTCAAACATTAAGTCTCCTCTCTGCTTCTTTGTTTGTAGGTCTATCTTTTTTTTTTTTTTTT
>NW_016107352.1:2700750-2718973 GCF_001604975.1 Cebus imitator | reverse complement strand
ACAGGCGTGTGCCACCATGCCCAGCTAATTTTTGTATTTTTAGTAGAGACGGGGTTTCACCATGTTGACCAGGATGGTCTCGATCTCTTGACCTCATGATCCACCCGTCTTGGCCTCCCAAAGTGCTGGGATTATAGGCGTGAGCCACCGCACCCAGCCGGGTCTATCTTTTATTCCAGTTCCATATATTTTCTTCACATTTACTTCTTCTGGGTTCCAATCTTTGGCATGGATTACTGTCCAGCTACAACTAGCTGCGACTAGCCTTGTTGGAGGTAGAAAAGAATGCTTCAGAAAATACAAGATGCCATGCTGTTCAATTGAACACTTCCCTACACAAGTTGGAAACATTTGGGTGAAATGGCACAAAGCACTTTGGAGAAGTAGAGTTTGATCTCAGTGTGCAAAAGGTGTAAAAAGTAGGAAAAGGCAAATATTTCTTCTTTTCCAACTTCAATATACAGTACTTACTACTAAAACACTAATTATATTAAATTGCCTCACACTTCACATTTCTCCTTAGTGGGGTTAAAGATAGCAAAAAATATTTGCTACCAAGATTTGGCCATGGAGTACTGTAATATTGTGCATGCCAGATGCGGCTGCACCACTAGGCTATCTCATGCCCATTAACAATTGCACAGGGTTCAACTAAATTAATGAAGTTCCAGGTCAGCCTGGAAACAGCCAGTGCTTTTTTAAAAACAAAAACATTGAACCAACTAGAAAGATAGCTTTCATACTGTCCTCCATGGAATAAGATGGGGGTTAAGTTTTCACACGTGAATTAAGCTAAACTGAAATAAGATGGGCCATTGTTTTAATAAATTGAGGGCATGTGGCTGGCAGTAATTAGAATGGCCTGAATAAAGAACACGCTGAACTCCCTACTTCGAGGAGAATGCACTTAGAATATTTCATTAGGAGGAGGAGACAAGTGGATTTAAAACATATCATGTTTTTAGATGACTACGTTTCCCATGCATACGAGGCACAGTATAAATAATACTCTAAAAAATGCCATGTTCTTAAAATGCGATGGTTTCCCCAATATATAACACGAATGTAAACAAAATGTCTGTCAAGCATAGCAATAACATATTGCTTAACACAGCAAACTTATAATATACACCTATTATTCTTGGTTCTCTTAATGAAAGAATCTAAGGACACTGCATAAATTCTTCAACACATGTTTCACTTCTTCAGCTGCCTTGTGCTGTAGAACATCATACTAACAAGAAGTGATGCTAACAAGAAGCTAAAACCAGTGTAGCAAATGGGGCATTTAAATATATATAAACATGCTGGCATTCACAAAGAAAGGAGCTATTGGAGGGAACTAAATGAATCCCTAGACAGACATATTTTAGTTTAATATTCCATGTGTTTTTTCTACATGCTAACTATTTCAGTTCTGCTCAATAGCAGAGAAAAAAAGACTCCACTGGAGAACAAGAAGTCAGCATGCAATTATCTCCTGGGCTTATATACTAAACACAATTATTTTTTGGGAAAGGAAAAAGACAGCCTCTTGAATTTCACAAACTTTCTTTGGTCACTTTAAAGCCACCCTTAAATACCAATATTTGCAGACAGCAGCTAAAGAAACAAAGATTGCACTGCTTATACTAAACAACCCATCTGGTAGCTCGTGTGGATTCAGAAAACCTGGATCATTTTATGCACTGGCACACTAAAGCTGGAGAATCAGTTTCAGCTCTTACTTACTCTCTTAAATATTTGTTCAGCATCACCAGGGAAATCAGTTCTTGCTGTTGATTGAGGCCAAATCTAAAAAGCAGTGATTTCTGGTATATATTCAGAATGAAGAAATGGCTGGTTTTTAGCCTAAATTATCCAGGTGTTTGGCCAACCCTTAAGCAGATGGTGGCCCTCATCTAACCATACTAGGCTTAATTCATCTGTTCACATCCTTCAGATTCCATAGCCTTCATCAATAAGCACTGCCAGTAAGCAGTGCTGCTACAGAGAATTGAGCATTTTGAAAATAGCATTTTTCATCAATTAAAGCAACTTTCACATTAAAAGGAGCAACTGGGACCCTAAAAAGGCAATATATTGAAAGTAGTTCAAAAGCAACACTGGGGTTGGAGGGGAGGGGGATAAGTACAAGTTATTCTTAAAACAGAAAAGAAAAATAACCTGTTGAATTTACAGGTTATTGGAAATGATGTTGGTGTACACTCTGCCTCAGTCTGAAGATTACCATGTAGCTCTCACTCATTTGTTATTAATTATTCTTTAAACAGATGCAATGATACATCCTACTAGACACTCAGAGAACTCTGTCCCTTTAACTACAGCCTGTACTATACCTCAGGCTCCAGGAAACAAGTCTGATCTTGGCCCAGCTCTCACAGGCAGTCCAAGTTGGTCTGAACCGGTTCCAAAAGAACTGTGCTCCAACCTAACTGGGCACTGGTCAATGACTGCAGAGCATCATTTAAACTGAAAGGGATAGTTATCTAGGCCTAAAATCAGTTGGAAACAAACAGCTGCCATGTCAGCAGTCTCTCTTTCCTGGAGGCTCCAGCACACTTAGTTGGGATCCTTTGTCACCAGCTATTTCCATCCGAGCTGACGTGGTTACTTAAAAAAGATGATGCCATGTTTGTTTGTTCGTCACACTTTATTTCTTCTTCTTCCTCCTCTATATCCAAGAGACAACCAAATAAGAAATTAAAGCATCTTTCAATATTTTCTTCTTATTCCATTTCAATTGGAGAAAATCTTTCATTAAATACACTCAGCTTATTTAGAAGGAACAAAGTCTAAATAATTTGGTATTGTACAACTCATTCCCTATATGTTACTTAGAATGAAAATCTCACAGGACATACATGGTATGCTTCCTCCCAATAAAACTTTATTCCATGTTTACTTAGATTTCTTTGAGAAAGAGAGGATGGTTGGAAATAAATAAACCTTTTCCAAATAAACCAGGACACCAAGAAGAGCTCACGTCTGTTATGGAATCAAACCCTTGTATTTTGCCTAACTGATATTATCCAAAGTGAGTTTTAATGGTGAGAGGATAGTTTCCATGGGGTGACCATTTTCCACATGGATTTCCAATTCCAAATCTCCTTACCAATGACCTCAGCTTGACTCCAAATTTAACTATATACATCTAACCTCAAGTACAGCTTCTCCAGCAAACCCCAGATTGTCCTTATTTTTCTTTCTAAAGCAATGTGTGTATTGTATCCAGGCCATGGTGATGGTGATTATTATATTAATAAAGCTACTGTTCCCTGGAGATGTGGCTTTGTGGTTTCCAAAGAGCCTTCTACCCTAGCCAGGGAGGAGGCAAAAATTCTTATATGGGTTGTTTTGCAATGGTTTGTGGAACAGAACAGCAGAATGTCACAAGAAGGAAGCAATAATTAAAGGGGAAGAGAAATTTGAAGAGAAATACAGCTAGGATTCCTTTCCAGTGGCATGCTAAGCAATATGGAGCAGTGCTGAAAATGCAGTAGGATGGACCTTGTTAATCATGGAACCTCGGATGCCCCCTACAGAAGAGCTCCCCAAGCTGTTGCCAGAGAAGGCAGCAGAAATACACATGCAGACCCTTTCCAGGTCATCATCAGGGCAAACTCATGTGCCCCATGGAACAGATACCTCCTTGCATACAAAACACAGGTGAGCACCTACATGATAATAAGCATATTATTCACCAGCTATTTCTGCAAGCTGTTCTAAAATCAGAGGCTTTGGGGAATAAGAAGGCAAAAGAGATACATACAGAGGTAGAATGGAAGTCAGATAACAATGTTAGAAGTTCCTGGAGAATATTCATAGAAAAGAATCAAATATTCAAAACTTTAAGAGCAGGAAAAAAAATCTAGTGATATAATTTTTCTTCCCTCCTTTAAATATCCTAACATGCAGGAAGCATTGAATGAAAGTGGTGGTTTCTAACACACTCCACATGTAGGGTTATCCTTACCTGTGATTTTAAACTAGTTCAGCTCACAACACGCCTAAAGGAGTGGTGTGCTCTCTCCACCAACTGCTGTTCTCCATTTCCATTTTTCAAGGATTCCTTGACTGTCTCAAGCTAATAAATAAAAAATATCCAGGATGATTCTGACTTGGTGGGACCAACACACGCCAGACATGGCCATTTGGAGTGGGATGTGCCTGGGATTCAATCTCAAGAGTGCCTAGTATGAGGAAAGGCTGACCTCTGACCTGAACATAATTTTAGCTCAAGAGTGGCCAACAGAAGATTGAGATTTCATGGCCCATGGAGGCATCTTGACATCAGTTTGTTTGTGGTTGTTTTCTAAAGGCCCTCTGGTGATTCTAACATATAAGAAGGGTCAAAATCCCTTATTCAGAGCAAGATTATTGTGCTTGAAAACTCTCTGTCTCCAGATGCAACATGGTCCCTTCTCCATTGCTTTGATATTTTACAAGTCTAGAGGGCTTCCTTTATTCACTTAATAAATATCAATTGAGTATCTACAATTTGTAAGGCATGGTCCTAGACAGTGAGGGTAAGCAAAGTCTTAAAACAAAGTCTGAGACTTGTGGATTTCACATTTTTGAATTATTAAAAACAATATTTTACCAGTACTTGGAAAATCTCAAATTAAAAAAGCCTACCTTCACTTGGTGACAAAACAAAATTTACTTTCAATGCCAGATGGAGTTTGCAATAAAGAATTATTTTTAAAAATATCTTTGTGGTGTGGTTTGTAGAACAGGTTTTTTTGTTTGTTTTTTGTTTGTTCGTTTTAAAAAAGAGATTCCCATTCCCATAATGAAATCTTAGAGTCTAATCACCAGGATAAGTAAAATAGTCCTTAGTGTCCAGGGCATTAAATTTAATCAATCTCTTCTTTAAACTCATGAAAGTTTTTCTTTTACTTGCCTCAAACAGAAAAAAATCATTTTTAAAGAAGATGAACTCACAATCTAAAAGTAAATAAATAAATTCTCTGTGCAATGGCTAGACTGAGAAAAGTTAGTGATTCTTTCCTTTGCAACAAGAAGTAACTTTATGGATTTACTTTCAGGTATAAAACAACAAAGCAGAATTTTGATCTTTCCGCTGCCTACTATTTTACCCACAACTTGAATTTCTGTAGCTGTCTTAGTCCACACATCTGTGAGCAAGTATCTGCTAGGGCATATTTCAGAACCATTCGTCTTTTATACCCTCAATCACCTCAAGATGTTATATGTAAATAGCACACAGGGGACAGAAGGGATGGAGAAATGGGCTTAAGAAATTAAACATTTTTAGTCATGTTATCTAAACCAGGGGCAGAGTCTTGTTTTAAGATTCTTCGCTAGTGAGCTTTGGAACAACGATCTAAATTCAATGGTGAGACAATTGGTTGAAAACTCTATGGGATTTCCTAAATTAACACAAAACCCAGAGGCCAGTTGGATATTCAAATCATTATCATTTGGCATGTAGACTTTCTATTAGGACAAGTTTACCACATGATAGACAATCTGTGTATATTTGCAGATGTGCTGTGCGTGGCCATCTAACCTGTGTGGAGAGAATAATTCCCAGCAATCTCCACCTGACTATTGCGGAAGGCAATGTCCAATCAAAGTGCAGAGCTCAGTGAATAAATGAGTTGCTTTGACAGGAAATTCCAACAGCAATTTTAATTCTGATCAGGCTTCAGGAAATGGAAAGAATAAAAACACATCAATTATAGTGACAGGAAGTTTTAAATCACATGGCGAGCAGCTGCTGCCAAAAGATGTGTCTGCCAGCTTTGTTAAGGAGCCCGGTATTTTGGTGTGACCAAAATTTTACACCAAAATGTTATAGGCTGACATCACTCCCTAATTGCATGTTATCTCTCTACAAGGGTAAAGAAAATGACACACTACTGAAAGCATATCATTATTGCAAAAAAAAAAAAAATCAACTCAACTATAAGCGTTTGGAACGCATTTTTAAAAATGAGCACAAACAAATATACTGCTCTGCACAGCAAGCAGATCTGCCTGCCAATTAAGTTGCAACCATACATGGCTGATTAAAATCTTGTTTAATCCACATTCAAGGATGACTACTCATTCCACTTCATGACAAAGGGCTAGATTCTTCTTTTGCCTTCTAGGCCTCCTATTGAATAGGCTCCTTCTCTTTAAGTGTATTTCTGAATACTTTTAATCTAGGTCCACAGGAAAGAATGACAAAAAAAATCATGGGCAATAGAGGACAAGTCAATATAGGATGTGCTACACTGGGGGCGAAGGAGAGAGATGACTTTCTATATGGTGTATCGAACAGGCACTACCTTCAAAAGAGTTTTAACTCAGAGTCACTCTAGACAAATTATAACATAAATTCATTTTCCTAGGATTTATAAAGTGCCTTTCTACAAAGTTCAAAGGGAGCTCAGAACTTTCTCTGGTTTGTTGTTTTTCCTGCTTCCTGCTTAGGAACCTGGGGATAGATGTTAATGACCGTGTGCTCATAAACGGCCCGTGGAAGAGGTTATAACTCAAATTTGACTTTTCCACACCCAATTAAAAATTTCCCTTTTTCCTAAAATTCCACAGGCCCTGGCATATTCCTCCTTTCTCGGTTGATAAAATCCTGGTTTATCAACTTTCATTGATAAACTAGAGATAAATTTTCTATGTTGGTCTTACAAGTTATAGACAATGGTATTGAACAAGTATTTAAGAGTACAATTTCTAAGTGTTTTTCACTGTTCTCAGTCTAGCAGTGTGAACTAATATGGGACATATTATGGGTTTTATAAATTTAAAAACATGCCCTTCAGTTGGATACAGATTAATTTTACTTTTCAGCTTTCATATAAATAAATAAATAAAACATAAACAGAACTGACGAGAAAGATCAGATTGACATTCTAGGCTCCTGGAGGGTAAAAGTAATATTTTAGAGTCATTTGTAGTTCCCACAACACACAGCAACACCATGAAATGAGAAGCAGCTTTCTTTCTAATTTCTCATTGAGATTTCCTGTGTTTGTTTACAGGTGGCATAGTTTAGGGAAACGAGTATGGGATTCTGATTTGGACTGAGCTGTGTATGAAACAAGTACTAAATGTGTTTAATAACTGTAACTTTAGGCAAATTTCTTACTCTCTTTTTGTTAGCTATCTTCTCTGAAAATGGGAATAGTAATAATACTTAACCATAAAGTTGCTGAGAGGATTAAATGAAACACTGAATTTAAAGTAGTCAGTATAAGACTCAATATCTAGCAAATAGAAACATTAAATAATTTAAGCACACATTATTAGTAATGTTGGTGTTAATAATCCTCGTCAGTTTACCCTTTTGCCTCATATTTTGCCATGATGGTTAAGACACTCTCAAGCTTGGCACATTTCTTCATGAAGACCACCTTCCTTTAAGCTAAACTGACACCAGCTTAACATTTAGGGCTCATGGCTCTTCACCCTGGTAAGCCTTAGCAGATGGTGCTGCAGGAATGTTCTAGTCTAATCTGAGGCCACTGTATATTGTGTCTGGACTTGCCTAAGAAAGTGACTACCAGCAAGCAAGCTATTGCAAACCCTAGTTACTCTGCAGCAGCCCAACTTCTGCTATAATTAGTTCAGCACCAAGACTTCATAGACTGAAGGCTAAGTGCCTTCTGCTGGCTCTTCTTTCAGATAACTACCCTAGGAGGGGAAGGGTGGAGAAAATGGTTTCTCTTGCCTCCCTCAAACTGACTCTGAACTGAGGGTCCATCATCATTGCCAGGGGGCCCTTCTTGCACTCAGCCTTCAGGTAATTAGTGGTATAAGAGAGGACACTATTAGATTGGTGCAAACATAATTGCAGTTTTTGCACTGTCAAAATTTGCCATTTGATATTGGAATACATTCTTAAATATGTTATACATCAGTTTAATGGGCACTTCTCACTTTCTTTTTGCTAGTGACTTATTAACTGCTATTTATTTTATATTTGTTTTAGACTATGGAAATGATGTTAGACAAAAAGCAAATTCGAACAATTTTCTTATTCAAGTTCAAAATGGGTCATAAAGCAGTGGAGACAACTCACAACATCCATAACACATTTGACCCAGCAACTGCTAATGAACGTACAGTGAGGTGGTGGTTCAAGAAGTTTTGCAAAGAAGAAAAGAGACTTGAAGATAAGCAATATAGTGGCTAGCCATCAGAAGTTGACAATGATCCACTGAGAGCAATCGTCGAAGCTGATCCTCTTACAACTACATGAGAAACGGCCAAAGAATTCAACATGGGCCATTCTATGGTTGTTTGGCATTTGAAGCAAATTGGAAAAGTGAAAAAGCTTGGTAAGTGGGCGCCTCACGAGCTGAGCAAATATTGAAAATATCACCATTTTGAAGTGTCGTCTTCTCTTATTCTACTCAACAACAATGAACTATTTCTCCATTGGATTGTGACATATGATGAAAAATGGATTTTATATAACAACCTGTGATGACCAGCTCAGTGGTTGGACAAAGATGAAGTTCCAAAGCACTTACCAAAGCCAAACTTGCACCAATAAGAGGTCACGGTCAGTGTTTGGTGTTCTGCTGCCAGTCTGATCCACTGCAGCTTTTCGAATCCCAGTGAAACCATTACATTTGAGAAGTATGCTCAGCAAATTGATGACATGCACCGAAAACTGCAAATGCAGCCGACATGGGTCAACAGAAAGGGCCCAATTATTCTCCATGACAACGCCTGACTGCACATTGCACAACACACAACCAATGCTTCAAAAGTTGAACAAATTGGGCTACAAAGTTTTGCATCATCCACCATATTCACCTGACCTCTTGCCAACTGAATACCACTTCTTCAAGCATCTCAACAATGTTTTTACAGGGAAAACGCTTCCACAACCAGCAGGATGCAGAAAATACTTTCCAAGGGTTCACTGAATCTCAAAGCACAGAGTTTTACGCTGCAGGAATAAACAAACTTATTTGACAAAAATGTGTTGATTGTAACACTTTCTATTTTAATTAATAAAGATGTGTTTGAGCCTAGTTATAATGATTTAAAACTGCAACTGTGATTACTTTTGCACCAACCTATTACTAACTAGAGGAATCTATGAAGAAATGGCTAATTCCTAAGTTTGGAAAGAAGATACACACTCTTACACCCTATGCTTGCAGTGCTAATACAATAGACTAAATGTTTACATCACCACAAAGTTCAGGTATTGAAATCCTAACCCCAAGGTGAGGGTATTAGATGTGGGTCCTTTGAGAGACAACTGGGCATCAGTGCTCTAATAAGGAGACCCTAGAGAGATCCCTTGCCCCTTCTAACATATCAGGAGACAGAGAAGATGCCTTCTATAAGCCAGAATGCCAGCCTTCACCAGACGCCAAATCCACTAGAATCTCGATCTTGGACTTTCCAGCCTTCAGAATTGTAAGACATAAATTTCTGTTATTTATAAGCTACCCAGTTTATAGTGTCTCATTATAGCAGTCTAGATAAACTAAAGCAACAAATAATCTTGGATGTTCAAGGATGCTGTACATGGGTGGATGAGGGAGGGGCAGGTATTTACAATATCACCTGATAGTAGTATAATATAAACATTTTAAATAGTTAGCAAATTTCTTTGTAAGTAATAGCAGAGGACAAAACCCAAGGCTTCATCAGAAATTCTACATTATTTGGGAAAGGGTTATCCACTGAGGAACCAAACAAATTTGCACATCACTTCAAAAGTTTTCTTTCAGTCTTTCACAGGGCAGACTGTGAAGGGATTCCAAACCCAATTCTCAAGTCCCAACCTAGTAAGCACTCTGGTTTTTCATTTAATATTTTTGTTTCCTGTTCTTTCCAGTTGGCTTTGTTTGACATCTGTCTATATTAATTATATTTTCCACTTACATTACTAGCTTTGGCAGCTCAAAGAAACAAACCTTTTGAGTTTGGCTGGCCTATTCCTCAGTATTTTCTAGATCTCTAGGTTTTGCACCATCAGCAGTCTGTGATAACTAAATCTGTACACTTGGTAGTGGGCATTCATGGAGTGCCAGCAAGATGATGGACCCTGAATAGGAACAGGAGTAATGCACATGTTCTCAGCCAAGCAATTTATGGGACTATAAAGCCCAGGCAACAGTTCTTGTTACATCAAATTTTAAGGAAGTTACTGGCAGTGATGTTTAAGATATGTCATTTCTAGATTAAAAAAAAATGTCTAGACATTTGCAAGCCAAACTGTTTTAACACCCAAAGAAACCCCTTCATATAGTATCATTTCTGCTATATAAATATCATGTGCTTCCCTGTCCTTCCCTTCTATGGAAACCCAGGGAAAAAATGAAGAAATGCATGAAGAGGACTTTCTTGAGTCACAAATCTATACCGCAAGTGCTAGTGAAAACACTCCCTTATTTATATTTCTCAAATTGTCTTCACATAATAGTTGAATTTTTCATCTGACTACTCAATATCACAGCCCTTCAGGATGAATAAATGTGTGTTTCTTTAGCAATCAGCCTGTTACGGGAGAGCTCCAAAACATGCTTATGTTTAGAAGCTATTTTTAACCCTCCCTTTTCAAAGCTTACTGTGCCAAAATATATAAAGACTTATTAAGAAACGAAGATAAAAGAAAAAAATTGAGAAAGGTCACAAGGAAAAGTTTATGGCAGAATTTGTAATTTATTTATTTCTTTATAATAAAAAGATGGCAATTTTTTCAAGAGGCCATGAAACACCACTTTGAGCAAAGCATAAAAGCAAGTAATTGTGGATTTCACCTTCTGACTCACTCATGAAAATGGTATTGGGCCTCTTCATTTTTTTCCTCGATTAGACAGCATTTGTATTGCTAATGTTATTCCCATCACTACTGCCTGGAGAAAATTCTTATAATAAAAATAGCTACAGGGCCAGGTGCAGTGGCTCATACCTGTAATCCTAGCACTTTGGTAGGCCGAAGTGGGCAGATCACCTGAAGTTAGGAGTCTGAGACCAGCCCGGCCAACATGGTGAAACATGCCTCTACTAAAAATACAAAAATTAGCCAGGTGTGGTGGCACATGTCTGTAATCCCAGCTACTCAGGAGGCTAAGGCAGGAGAGTTGCTTGAAACCAGAAGTGGAGATTGCAGTGGGCCAAGATTACACCATTGAGCTCCAGCCGGGTGACAGAGCGAGACTCTATTTCAAATAAATAAATAAACAAATAAAAATATAAATAAATAAATAAATAAATAAGCCAGGCATGGTGGTGTGTGCCTGTAATCCCAGCTCTTTGGGAGGCCGAGGTAGAAGAATAGCTTGAACGTGGGAGGTGGAGGTTGCAGTTAGCCAAGATCTTGCCACTGTACTCCAGCCTGGGAGAAAGAGTGAGGCTGCCTCAAAAAAAAAGTTACAGAAACAAAATTTACCAGAACTTATAACTAAGACGTACCATGTAGGGGACAATAACCACTGCAAGACACTTGAGACTGGAGTCACCCACTGAAAGGCATTTAGAGACCAGACAGGACAAATGAGTGAAGAAGGTGGATATGTGACCAAAGGAGGAGTGAGGATGGAGTACACATACCAAGTCACTTAACTTCAAATTGTGCAAACAGTGATCAGATCAAATAAAGCTCACTCTTTACCCCCACTCTGCATCATGCCTCCTTTCCCCCAGTTTATAACCCCTGTATATTTGGTATGCCATTCTTAAAGACACTGAATATGCAAGAACATGAAAATACTCCCTAGGCCACATACTTCATTCTCTTCTTATGGCCTCCTCTTTTCCATGTAGCTTTCTTATTCTCCCACACTGTGAACCAATCTGACATCATGAGTGTCCCCTGATTAAACATAAAGTCAGGTATCTCCTCCAAGCCCAGATGCCCAGAGACATCTACAAAGGCAAAAGTGGACACGAAGTAGAGGTTAAAACTGCATTTTTCTCTGCTTGCTTCTCTTACTTTACCACCAGTTTTGATTTTTACCCTTAGACCAAATGTAAAACCACTGAATATGTTTTCTAAATAGCTATTTTATTTTGAAGTCCACAATCTGTATTAGTTTGCTAGACCCAAAAGAGAGGACCACAGACTAGCGAGATCAAACATCAGAAATATATTTCTTCGTAGTGTGGAGGATAGATATGCAAGTGAAGATGTCAGCACAGCTGGTTTCTTCTGAGTCCTCTTTCCTTGACTTGCAGATGACCACCTTCTCCCTATGTCTTCACATGGGCTTTCCTCTGTGTGCCTGGGTCCTAATTTCCTCTTCCTATAAGGACACTAGTCATATGTTGGATGAAGGCCCACCCTGATGACCTCATTTTAACTTAATTGCTTCTTTAAGGACTCTATCTTTGAACACAGTCACATTCTGAAGTACTGGGGATTAGGACTTCAGCATATGAAATCTGGGGGATATACAATTTAGCACATCGCATCCACCAAAAATCTCTTGTAGGTTTGCTTTCTGTGACATCATAGATTTTTTTTCTAATAAACTATGTTCAGGTAGAATTTTAACAAACCAACAGTTTTTAACAGAGAAACTGTTTGAAATGCAAATTTTAGGGACCCATCCCAAACCTTCTCAATCAGAAATTCCAAGGTGGGGGCTGAGCAATCTAATTTTTAACAAATCTTTCTGGTGACTGCAATGCACATTAAAGTGTGAGAACCTCTGAAATTAACAAATGGTAATTTTAACATACTTTAAAGAGCATTTTGTTAATTTAACTTTATTCTTTAAACTTTTGTTTTGGGTATAACAAGCCATCTGAAGGTTTGTTATATAAGTAAATATGTGTCACAGGGGCTTGTTGCACAGATTATTTTCTCACACAGGTACTACGCCTAGTTCCCAATAGTTATTTTTTCTGATCCTCTCCCTTCCTCCTCCTCTCACCCTCCACCCTCAAGGAGGCCCCAGTGTTTGCTGTTCCCCTCTGTGTCCATGTATTTTCATCATTTAAGTCCCACTTAAAGTGAAAGAACGTAGTATTTGGTTTTCTGTTCCCGCATTAGTTTGCTAAGGATAATGGCCTCCAGCTTCATCCATGTTCCTGCAAAAGGCATAATCTCACTCTTTTTATGGCTGCGTACTGTTCCATGGTATATATGCACCACATTTTCTTTATCCACTTTGCCACTGAAGGGCATTGAGGTTGATTCCATATATTTCAATTGTGAACAGTGCTGCAATGAACATATGCATGCATGTGCCTTTATGGTAGAATGATTTATTACACTGGTTACATCAGTAACAGTATTGAATGGTAGTTCTGTTTTTAGCTACTTGAGGAATCACCACACTGCTTTCCACAATGGTTGAACTAATTTACACTCCCACCAATAGTGTATAAGCATTCTCTTTTCTCCACAACCTTGCCAGCATCTGTTAGTTTTTGACTTTTTAATAATAGACATTCTGACTGGTGTGAGATGGTATCTCACTGTGGTTTTGATTTGCATTTCTTTAATGATCAGTGATATTGAGCTTTTTTCATATGCTTATTGGCCACACATATGTCTTCTTTTGCAAAGTATCTATTCATGTCCTTTGCCTACTTTTTAATGGTTTTTGTTTTGTTTTGTTTTGTTTTTGTTGTTGTTGAAATTTGTTAAAAGTTTCTTATAGACGCTGGATATTAGACCTTTGTCAGATGCATAGTTTGCAAATATTTTCTCCCATTCTGTAGGTTGTCTGTTCGCTCAGCTAATGGTTTCTTTTGCCGTGCAGAAGCTCTTAAGTTTAATCCAATTTGTCAATTTTTGCTTTTGTTACAATTGCTTTTGTTTTGAAAATGAAGTCTTTGCCAGTTTCTATGTGCTGAATGGTACTGCTTAGGCTTTTCTTTCAGAGTTTTTATAGTTTTGGAATTAACATTTAAGTATTTAATCCATCTTAAGTTGATTTTTGTGTATAGTATAAAATAGGAGTCGAATTTTGGTCTTCTGCATATGTCTAGCCAGTTCTCCCAATACCATTTATTGACTGGGGAGTCCTTTCTAGAAAGAGTATTTTGAATGGAATAATGTGGTAGGTTCTTTTTTAAGGCAAAGAATTCTTTTAAAAATATGAGTAATCACCTTCTAATTTCTATATTCTGAAAATTCTGAATATTACTAACCCTTTTTTTTTATAAGGAGGCATATCAGCATGTCATTTGATTAAGTCTGATGTTCAAACTTTGCAACAATTTTGAGTATACAGCCATATATATGTGAATATATATATTGCTAACTCATATCTTTATCTCGCTAATTTCTACTAGGCTTACTAGTTAATATCTCCCATGTTCTATTTCAATTTATTCAGGTCAAACCCCAACTGCAGCTTCCTCCAATGACTTCTCCCAAGCATTTCTCATTCCTTGAAAGGAGATCCCCCAGTCTGAACTGAGCACTGATCAAAATTCCTTGTGTCACACTACTTCAGAATTACCAAAATTACAGATTTAAGTAGAGGTCCTTCCAGTTTTTTCCTCCTACATTCTAGAATCACAAATCAGTTCAATTGAGAAGACAGATGCTTTTCTGGCTATTTTGTACCCAGAAGTAGAAAAATTACTTCTAACAGCTACCAAGTCTTGTTTTGATTGTTGTTGTTTTAGTCCCAAATATTTCAGCAGCAGATAACGAAACATAAGACACTCAGAGGTGGCCTGCCGAAATGAATTTTATTCCTTTTGCAGACAACCAGACCTTTGGCATTTTTTGGTCTATGAAAATCACATTTTGGTAAAACATTCATACAAAACACACACACACACACACACACACACACACACATACACATGCATGTCAGCACTTTTCTCTGTGGAGGACAATGGTGTCAAGGACATTATGCATTTATCACCTAATCAAAATGGGAATTTACACTTTTTCTGAGCCAGTAACAAAAGTACCTTTAATTTTATTTTTCCTTATTTATTATTATTATTTTTCTAAAGGCTAAGTCTCACTCTGTTGCCCAGGCTGGAGTGCAATGGCATGATCATGGCTCACTATAGCCTCAACCTCCTGGGCTCAAGCAATCTTCCCACCTCCGCTTCCCAAGTAGCTGGGGCTACAGGCTAGCACCACCATGTTCATCTAGTTTTTTGTATTTTTTGTGGAGATGGGGTTTTGCCATGTTGGCCAGGCTTGTCTTGAGCTCCTGGCTCAAGCAATCTGCCCACCTTGATCTCCTGAAGTGTTTGGATAACAGGCATGAGCCAACACTCCTGGCCTAATTTTATGTTTCATTAAAAATATTTAATCATCCAAATGATAGGTGTTATACTTGATTAGTCTTTAGAATACTAACATTTTCATGAAGGCATTCAACCTAAATGGAGGTGATATGGTCTAAAATTATGGCAGAAAGAGAAATGGAAGGCTACTGACCAGTAAACAGTGTCAAATCAAGACCACTGTCATCACTGAATAATGAGCCTCTGAAGATTCACCTTGCAGGATAGTAGCTTTAACATGTTAATGAAACATAGATGGGTAACTTTGACAATCTGATTAAAGCTATGGAACCTCTCCTGAAAATAATGCACCCAAGCCCATACACCACTCTAAATACAATACCAGGGGGTTTGCAGGCCCTCAAATAAGCATTCTCACTGTTATAGGATAGACCTTGGGCCCAGTCTTGAAATCAATTCAAACATCATCAAAAATTAAGGTTATTAACTCTTTTCTCCAAAGATCTGTATAAAGATTTTTTTGTAACGTTTGAAATATATGTATTTAATATTTTATTGAGCCTTTAGTATATAAAAGAGTCTACAAAACCTAGTCCTTGCTCATAGAGAAGGGTGATAGGAAGTAGTGACAGGAGATACAAATGCTATAAGAGGGGTGAAAACACATTTTTTAAGTGAAAGAGATACTGTGTTCAACTAAAAAGGCGGCAGGGGGGCGGGGAGGAATTAAGAAAAACTTCAAGGCACTGGATAAACGCTTTACAAGATGAAAAGAATTAAAAATGTATAGTTGGCCGGAGGAGGTGAAAGGGAGGAGAGAGAAAAGATCTTTCAGGAGAAAGGAAGAAACTTAGCATAAAGTATACAGTCAGGATAATGAAGTAGTTTTTAGAATTCCCTTTGATTACAGCAGTGATCCTCAATCCCAGCTGTACATTCTAATTACCTGGAGAGATTTTAAGAACCTACCCCAGACCATTAAATCAGAATCCCTGGGGGTGAAGCCCAGACATCTGCATATTTTTAAAGCTCCCTGTGATTCTAACATGCATCCAGGATTGGGTGCATGTCAGAATAGACCAGAGCATAGCAATGGTACTGTGGAGAGCAGGAGATGAGACTGGCTGAGTAGGTGAGTGTTACATACTAGAAGGCCTCCTACCACCACGAGGCATCCTGCACTTAGCCAAGAATCCTGGAAAGGTTTTAGGCAGGAGCGACATGATCAGAGCAGTCTCTGCATTATTCTTTGTTGGAAACTGCCCTGACATATACATTGAGCTCATACAGATTGAATAAACAGAAACGAGGCACTGACTTTCTCTACCATGTCTAGTTACCATGGAAACAGAATACCATCGCTCATAAGGAAGTGTTTCCAACTTGTTCTCTGTGATCATTGCTGCTCCTATGTTTTCCAAATAAAACTGAAATGTCTTTTTGCCTATTGTGTTTCTATTGTCCAGAAATTACTCAACCTTTTTTCCACTTTGCTTCCTTGCTAAGGATTTGCAGTCAGACAAGTGGCATACTTGGTTAATTCGCCAATGTCAAAATATTTTGAGAAAAAAATTGTTGTCTTCTTAAGGAGATTGTCTGGTTTGAGGCAGAATGGCATCATGGGAAGAAACTTAAAGTCAGGAAGTGCTGAGTGTGAATCCTGGCTTGGTTATTTGTTAGCAAGTTAAGTTCTTTGAGTCTCAGTGTTTTTGTGAGTGTGGTTTTTGTTTGTTTATTTGTTTTGTTTTGTTTTTGAGACAGGTCTCGCTCTGTCCCCCAGGCTGGAGTGCAGTGGCACCATCTCAGCTCACTGCCATCTCTGCCTCTCGGATTCAAACAATCCTCCTGCCTCAGGGTCCCAAGTAGCTGGGACTACAGGCATGACACCATGCCAGAGTAATTTTTGTATTTTTAGTACAGACAGGATTTCACCATGTTGGCCAGGCTGGTCTTGAACTCCTGGCCTCAAGTGATCTGCTTGCATGAGCCTCCCAAAGTTTTGGGATTATAGGTGTGGGCCACCATGTTTGGCCTGAGTCTTAGTTTCTTTATAAAATTGTAGGATAATACAATTTGTCTAGCATAGAAATGAAGACTGTAGAGGAAATATGTAGACTGCATAGTGCACTGGGCAAGTAATAGCTCAATAAATGATAACTGCTATGCTATTATTAAACAGTGTTACCCAGAGTTTAAAAGTAGGATTTATAACATGATCTTTGATAGTTTATTTTTTCTTCAAAGGGATTATTTCATCTCCCAAAGTTAAAAGCAACGAAGTGCAAGGAACAAAAATGCTGTGGGTTTTTTAAAATGTCTTTCTTTCTGTTAATGACATTTTTTGGAAGAGGTATCACTACCTAAAACTACTTTTGTGTTTTTAAGAAGCTAAGATCAAGACCAGACAGGGGTAACATGATCAGAGCTGTCTCTTTGAATTATTCCTTGTTAGAAACTATAATTCCAACAAATAATTACATGCCTGTAATTCCAGCACTTTGGAAAGCTAAGGCAGTAGGATTGCTTGAGGCCAGGAATTTGAGAAGCGCCTGGTCAATATAGTGAGGCCCTGTCTCTACAAAAAATTAAAAAATAAAAAAATTAGCTGAACATGGTAGCATGTACCTGTTGCCTTCAGCTACTTGGGAGGCTGAGGGAGAAGGATCCTTTGAGCCCAGGAGGTTAAGGCTACAGTGAGCTATAATCATGCCACTGGATTCCAGACTGAGCAACACAGCAAGACTGTGACTTAGAAAAAAAAAAGAAAGGGCTGGGTGTGGTGGCTCATGCTGGTAATCTCAGGACTTTAGGAGGCTGAGGCGGGTGGAACACTTGAGGTCAGGCATTCAAGACAGCCTGGCCAACATGGCGAAATCCCATCTCTGCTAAAAATACAAACAAACAAAAATTAGCTGGGTATGGTGGTGGGCGCCCATGTTACTTGGGAGGCTGAGAGAGAAGAATCACTTGAATCCGGGAGGTAGAGGTTACAGTGAGCCAAGATCATGCCACTATACTCCAGCCTGGGCAACAGAGTGAGACTCCCTCTCAAAAA
>NW_016107352.1:2652254-2700705 GCF_001604975.1 Cebus imitator | reverse complement strand
AAAAAAAAAAAACAAAAAGAAGCAGGTAAGGTCAGGTGTATACATCTCACAATAAGAATTCTAAAATGGCCAGGCACCGTGGTGCACACCTATATAATACCAGCACTTTGGGAAGCCAAGGTGGGTGGATCACAAGGTCAAGGGATCGAGACTATCCTTGCCAACATGGTGAAACCCTTTCTCTAATAAAAAGACAAAAATTAGCTGGGTGTGGTGGTGCGCACCTGTAGTCCCAGCTACTCAGGAGGATGAGGCAGGAGAATCGCTTGAACCTGGGAGGTGGAGATTGCAGTGAGCCAAGATCATGCCACTGCACTCCAGCCTGGTGACAGAATGAGACTAGTCTAAAAAATAAAAAAGAATTCTAAAATGACATGCAATTCATTTCTAACTAGAAAGACATATAGTTAGAATATGTGCAAATGGTAATTTTTAAGTTAAAATGCTTGAGTACTTGTACTATGTATCATACTAAGCATCTTTTATGAATTTTTTTATATTGACTACATTTGATCTTCACAACAGACCTATGAGGTATATGAGCTTTTGCTGAGGTTGAGGAGAAATAGAGAACACTGCTATGTATGCAGCCTATAAGCTGTTGTCTCTATTATCCCTTTAACCTCTCTTAATTGTTCATGCCTGTAGTTCATTTCACTGACTTCCTCTCAAGAAATCACAGCCTGAGGTTCTCATGACCTCCCTTTACCTCAACTCTCTTCCCATGGAAAGTTCATTGTTTCCTTCCTTGCTCACTGGACTCCTCAAATCTGAGCTCATCTCTCTTACCTGTCAGTTTCCACGTCCTGGAAATTCTTCCTCATTTGTGCTGCATGTTTACCTGGAGCTTGCTCCCTTTTGCTGAACCACTTCCTCTCTAACCATGTCCTGCTGGGGTCTGCAACATTGCCAGACATTTTGTTGTATACTTAATGAAGATGATGTAAAGACTGTATTTCTCAGTAGTATCATTTCAAAAAACTAACTGTGGAGGAAAGCAGGTCAAGATGGCTTACTTCCCTGCAGTTCTCCTATCATTATCATCAAGGATCAATGTTCAGAATCTGTATTTGAGTCTATTCAGTCAAATGACTTCACTGGCTCCCTCTATAAAATTTTATTGAAAAATTTATCCTTTTAAAATATTAAAAAATGCAAAAATGTCTTCATTTAAAAAAAAAAAAGCCCACAAACTTCTATCATTGATATTTTCCAAGACTTTGTTTTAAACTGATGCTGAGAGTCATCTTTATGTATAATTCTTATTTCTTAGGGGAGAACCATTAGACCTAGTTGACCAAAGGAACTAAATTTTAATAGGAAATTCCACAATGCTATTTTTTCATACTTCAAAGAATAATACATATTATTGGTATCCATATATCTTTCCTCAGATCTTCCAAACTGCTGCCAGATTTGAATTTCTTAAAAATATTTCACTGCCAACATATTGCTGGTGTTGAAACACAATCCATGTCTCTCACAGCTTCAGCAAACATATTTAACACATTTATGCATACATTAGTTAGTGTAAACATGACTCACTTAAGCATAAAAGGTTTTTTAGAATTTTAAAATTTCACCACCATGTCATTCCACAGAAACTACCTTGGGGCTGCTATGAAGGAGTTTCAAACATCTCTCACATAAAACATCATTATACATTAGCAGAAACTCCATTCAGTCAAGAAGAACGCCTTACTGACTGGAGGCAGCTCTACAAACCACATGCCGTTTTAATTAAATTCATTTAAACTGCTGTGTCTCTCGGTAGATTTGAGGGCAGATAGAACCACTTAACAATAGCCAAGCTCTAATCCAGTTTGTCAGAACTAATAATAATACAAATGCAATTTCTCACACAGGGACACATCCAAAAAGTTCACGAATGGGCAATTGTGAGGTCTTTTTTAAAACTAATATTTATAAATTATTGCAAGATGTTACCAGCCTCAAACCATGGTTGCAATTTCTAATTCCAATGAGTTGATAAAAGGTGCTATTAATAAAAAGGCACATTTTGGGCAGCTGACATAACTAATTGATCAAGTAAGTTGAGCAAAAATACAAGATTTCACTAGGAAACCCAGACAGGGATGAAATCACTCAATTTTCCAAAAGCCAGAAGGCCTTGAAAAAAGAAGAGACCACAGAACACTTTTATGCCTAACCAAAACCAAATAAAATGATCCCAACGTACAAATAGGCTTCAGATGATATAATGTGATGAGAGATTTCAACTATGTAGGCAAACCTTTCATTTTCTTACCCAAATATGCCAAACCAAGGATTACCTAAATAGAGGAGGGGAGAGTCCTATTTCCTCAGCATGTTGTCTCCATAAGGGTGGAAAGGAAAACTTTTTCCCACCTCTGCAAATTTTGTTGTACCTCACTAATGTTCAATATAACACTTGGATCTCAAGATATGGGTTAAATTTAAACAAAGTAAGAGAAAATGAATGGTCCCAGATGAACACGAATTTACCTAGCCTGACACTTCTAGTAATGGTTACTGGAAGATGCATCACTGCTAGCCCACCCAAGGATCTCTATAGCAGCTCAAATCATGCTTATTCAGAGCACCTGAAGATGATGGGGACACTATTTAGTTCTGCTGGATGACTGCTGAGCTTACCACTGTGCATGAACTACAGAGAGAGGAAAACAGATGCTCAAACTTCCTATCCCGGACTTTAAGAAATATGGTGTCCTCTTTGTATCTTTGTCCTCTTCTTCTGGAGAAAATGGACACATCCAGAAGCTCAACATGACTAAGAAATACCCAGTTTTGGCAAGAACGTTGTCTTGATCTACTTTATGAGGAGAAAATTGGTAACCACATATCTTTCCTCAGTCTTCCAGCAGCAAAACAATATCTATTATTGAAATAATAGCTTAAAGAAAAGCATTTTTCCAACCATTTTGTCATTTTATCTTCACAATATCCTCTTGACAAAAAAGGTTGACAGGAAATATGAAATTTATTATCTCAAACAAACAAAAAATTGCTCCAGGGAAGGAAGATGATTTTGGAAATAGGGAACACACTGGAAGGAATAGGAAAGGAAATAAATTTTAAATGGTTCTGCTGAAGATGAAAAAATACATATGAATGTGGTGTCCTCAGTCAGAGCATATATGGAAGGAATGGCAGCTATTGAGGGTAGCAATGTGCAATGCAAATCCCACCCACCCCTGTGAGCAGTTAATAAATTATAAACTCATACGCATTTAACCATATTTTCCTTCTTACGTTGGAACGAATATTGCCCAGAGAACTATTTGATGCATGACCATATGCCTGACCCAAACTGCTTACTTAATCAGGAAATGTGAATGGGCTGCCAGGGACTGCTATGTGACACTAGAGAATAATCAGGTAGAGGAAATCAACTGTTATTCTCACTTGCTTTGAGCCATTGGTTCAATCTTATTTCCCATTACCAGAAAAATAATTAGCCTGTGCCTCCAGTATGCCACACTCATGGTGAAAATGAACACTTGTTCTAGTGATCACAAGAAAATAAATGCCACACTACAAGTTTTGAGCTACTGGAAAAGATCATTTGTTCTTGAAAAGTCCAAGAGCTATTTTACTTTATGCAAAGGAAAGGTTTTCAGTCTGATATATTTTACTGCAACAAAATCAACTGAATTATTATCAAAACTAGAATGCTGTGCTAATAATTTTAAAGAAAATCTTATTTCATGCTATGGCTTTATGGTAATAGTGATCAGGTTTTACTTTTTTGTTGTTGTCGTCTTTTCCTTTTCAAAGAAGTTATCAAGTATAACAAGCTCCCTGGATCTTTTCCCTCACAGACCTACACAGTTAGTCCCTTCAAATACAGGCTCAGCACTGACACACATTCATAGAGAATTAAAAAGATTTCAGGGCTCGGCAGCAAGGTGATTTTATTGATGCTTCCACTCTGACTCTGTAATCCACTTCTACAAATAGGCTCTTTCCTTATTCCTTGAATGCAACCTTCTCCTCTCAGCCTAAGTTATTCTTTTTTGTTTAATTACCTATGGTCATTAATATTGTCTTCAATACTTTAATTTCATCAGAACTAACATCTTGATGTAATTTTCCTACTACTGTTTGAGATTCTTAAAAGGACCAAAAAACATCCAAATGAGAAATAAGATAAGGATAAAAAATGGAAGGAGAACAAAATAATACTTTCATTATTGATAAAGAATGAGTGAAAATGTTGGTTATGGGAGGCCGAGGCAGGTGGATCACGAGGTCAGAAATTCGAGACCAGCCTGGCCAATATGGTGAAACCCCATTTCTACTAAAATACACAAATTAGTCAGGGATGGTGGCATGCCCTTGAGATGGAGGTTGCAGTGAGCCGAGATTGCACCACTGCACTCCAGTATGGGCAACAAAGTGAGACTCTGTCTCAAAAAAGAAAAGGAAGGAAAGGAAAGGAAAGGAAAAAGGAAAGGAAAAAGGAAAGGAAAGGAAAGGAAAAAGGAAAGGAAAGGAAAAAGGAAAGGAAAGGAAAGGAAAGGAAAGGAAAGGAAAGGAAAGGAAAGGAAAGGAAAGGAAAGGAAAGGAAAGAAATGTAGGTTGTGAAGAAAGCCAAATGGATCTGCTAATTGATTTCCTCAAATAGCCAGATTTATCCACCATCTCACAGGTAAGGCTGGACTTGACAGGAATCCCCTCTTGCATGTGATCTCAGTATGATTCATGGCACAGAGGAGAAGAAGGTAACTTGTACCCTCTACAGGTATGCTGGCTCCTCCGGGAAAAAATCTGGAGGTGGCCGGAAACTGCCCAGGTTAGTTTTCCAAACCTACCAATTGGATAAATCATTCCACTGCCTCTGAGGGTGGAGTCTGCAGGGTAGAGTGGAGTGGTAAAGGGGTGGCAAGACGCTAAGATTATTCCACGAACTGACTTCACATGGGAAGAAACATCAGATGTGGACAGGAAGTGTGTTCAGTTGATGGAATTCTGTCTTACCACGTGGAAGGACTGGGATAGATTTCCAGGCAATGTACCAAGGTGTTGGGGTTTTGAAATAGCACCACTTTTTCCTGTCCAAGTTCTGAACTAATTGAAAAATAAGAACAGGAATAAAACAAATAAAGGCCAAACTATCATCATTACTACTAATAAGGAATAGGTTCACAATTATAAGTTACTGTGAAAGTAAAACTGGATTTAATACTTCTTCCCTCCAGATTCTGGACCTTGGAACAGCTCCTATATGGCAGAGCAAACACTTACCTCTAACTGGTCTGGGGAGGACATTAGTATACAGAGACCAAATTCCTCATGCTTAGAACTATTGATAAGTTAGTTACATCCAATCAAAAAATGTAGGACAATTACCTTCCTACAATTCTCTCTCTACTAGGAGGAGAAAAGAAAGGCACAAGAGTTAGAAGTTTGGAGGGAAGCTTGCTATTTCTGGATACCAGAAAAAGGGAAGTAGGCATTCCTCTCTTAATGTACCCCCCAAGAAGCTTAGGTAATATGGTTGAATTTCGAATGCTTCCAACTAGATATCCCAGATTTTGACCCTTAACTGTCTAAAACATATGGAGGCCACACAGAGCTCTCCTGTCCTCATTTCCATGTCTTTAACTAATTACTTGTTAAGACTTTCTTTCTTGCTTTATGTCACAAGAGCTAAGCATGCCTCTCTTTTTACTTTTTGACCATTATCACTTACTTTACTTTTGCCATTCATCTTCCCATAATTCTTCTTCACTTTCCTACTATCCCCAAAGTGTAAGACTCTTTTTCATTTAATAGTTTTAATGCTAGTTACTATAGACTATAGGATTTCAGAAAAAAAAAAAACAGGAGAATTTCCTTAAACAACAAACTGCTCCCACCTACCTTCTTTGTGCTGTTATTAGAAAATATATTACATTTCCATAGGTTATAGGCCAAATAATACAATTATAGGTATAGTGTTTTATACCACTGCTATTTAAATAAGTTAAGAGAAGGAAAAGAAAAAAGAATATATATGTACACTATCCTTTTTTTTTGAGATTGTGTCTCACTCTGTCACTCAGGCTGGGGTGCAGTGTTGTGATCTCAGCTCACTGCAACCTCTGTTTCCCAGGTTCAAGTGATTCTCCTGCCTCAGCTTCTTGAGTAGTTGGGACTACAGGCGCATGCCACCACGCCTGGCTAATTTTTGTATTTTTAGTAGAGATGGGGTTTCACCATGTTAGCCAGGATGGTCTCAATCTCCTGACCTTGTGATCCACCTGCCTTGGCCTCCCAAAGTGCTGGGATTACAGGCATGAGCCACCATGCCTGGCACATATGCATACTATCTTTTATAGTTACATAGCTACCTCTACTTCTGCTCTTTGTTTTTCCCTGTAGATTTGAATTACTGTCTGGGGTCAGTCACTTTCAGCCTGGATAACTTTCTTTTATATTTCTTGTATGGTGGGTCTGTAGCTACAATTATTTCAATGATTATCTGTGAATGTCTTTTCACCTTCATTTTTTAAAGATAGCTTTGCTAGGTAATGATTCTTGATTGATAGTTGTGCTTTCTTCCCTACTCTCCCCTCTTTGAGCACTAGGAAAACACCATATCACTGTTTTCTGGTCATTATTGTTTATGATGAGAAGTCAGCAGATTATCTTATTGGGATTCTCTTTTAAGTGAAAATTCATTTTCTCTTGCTGCCTTCAGGATATTTTCCTTGTCTTTGGCTTTCAGCATTTATGCTTATGATGTGTCTGTGGAACTCCTTGGATTAATCTTACTTGGAGTATAGAGCCTCTCAGGATTATCGTTGAAGTTTTTCATCAAATTTGGGAAGTTTAATCCCTTTATTTATCTGAATATTTTCTACTCCTTTATCTCTTATCTATCCTTCTGGTATTCCCATTACCTGTATGCTGATTTGCTTAATGCTATTCCACATATCTCTAAGGATCTCTTAGTTTTTCTTCATTGTTTATCCTTTCTCATCTTCAGACTGGATACTCCCTACCAATCTATCTTAAAGTTTGCTAATTCTTTTCTTCTGTCAGTTCAGTGTTTGGTGATGTGTGTTTAACAAATTTTTCACTTCAGTTTTTGTACTGAACTCTAGAATTTACATTTGGTTCTTGTTTTGCACCCCAAATTTCTAGCTCTTTGTTGATATTCTCTTTTTGGTGAAATATAGTAATCATACTTTCATTTACTTCATTAAATATGGTTTCCTTTAGTTCTTTGAAAAAACACATACACACATAGACAACTTTGGTAGAATGAAGACATAAATTAGAGAAAGTTAAATAGGGGAATTTACTTCCAGATAGGAGCATTTCAGAAGAAGAAGAGAAAAAGTTTCAGATCTATCTGGATTTTCACTTTCTAGGGGAAGCATTAGGAGAGGTGGAGTGTTAAACTAAGAGGAGGAATGAGCACAGCGTTTTTGAACCACACTCCTTGTTTGGGAATCTGAAAGGAGACCATCATGCAGCAGATCTTACTCACCACAGGCATCTGATCCTCCTTGGAGGTGACTGACATAATAAGACTGAGAGAGGAACAGGTGAGCACCTCCGTTAAATATTCTGAGGCATGGGCACTAAAGTGAGAGTCAGTATGCCAAGAGATCTTCTGTGGGGGATAAAGGCATGGCATGGGTTGAGGGTAGATCTCTAGGATGGAAAAAAGACAGGGCACTGACTCACGGTCTGGAGATAATGACAGCAGAGAGAAGACCAAATCATCAAGAGACTGATAGCCAATGCTCCCTAGGAACACTGCCACAGTAAGTCAAAAGAACAAATCACAAGTTCACCAGCTACACACTCTAGCACAGGGTGCCAGTGCCCAGATGGACAAAGGACATCATTCCAGAGGGCAACAGATGTCAGCCAGCATGCTGCCAGGAACTAGCAGAAGGCCAGAGACCCTCAACCCTCCCTACCTCCACCAAGGCCATTAGATCATGTAAACCTCATCTTTCTTCCCTCTACCATTGGCCATGATCTCAGAAAAAGAAGCAGATGAGAGGGGGACTCTTATGAGTTTGGGCATTTCTACCCAAGATTAATGGAACAGACTAACAGGGACTGTTTAAAATAAGAGAGTGAACTAAAGTTGTTTATTTTGTATATTTTCTCCATGTCAACTAGTAGTATTATAAGTGGCTGCAGATAAAATAAAGAAACTGCATTCTCTCTGCACCTCTGATTTATAAGGTGAGTAAATTCTGTAGCAACACTACAAGTGCAATAATGTATACAAGTGTGCTGAACACATAATAAATATTATTTTTCTCTTTACCTCCCTTTTTTTCTTTTTCTTACACCAAAGTGGGCATTTTTCCAATATATATTCTTGGCCACTTAGCATCCAAACATCTGTTGTTTTTAAAGGGAGGATATAAAAACAGATCAAAGCTGAGTCACAGCATCCCCAAACATTATGGGAAGCTGAACTGGGGCAGTTGTTTTCTCTGCCTTGTCCCTCACAGCAAACACAGGGACATGCAACCTAGGCCTAGCTAAAGGACTTCCATAGAGCTCTTTAAATTTTGAGGAAGCACTGTCAAGAGGCTGAGAAAGTTACAGGTCTCCAAAGCAGCAGTGATACAGAGTTTAAACCATGAGCATAATAGAGGGCATCCAGTGAGAAGTCCAGAAGGCTCAAGTATTCTCAGCAGGAAGGTTCAGTGGTATGATCTTGCTGTGTTAGCTGCTGTCTTAGTCTGCTTGGGCTGCCATAACAAAATAGCATAAACTGGGTGGCTTAAACAAGGAAAATTTATTTTCTCACAGTTCTGGAAGCTGGGAAGTCCAAGATCAAGGTGCCAGCCAGTTCAGTTTCTGGTGAAAGCTCTCTTTCTGGCTCACAGACAGCTGCCTTCTTGCTGTGTCCTCACATGGCCTTTCCTCAGCGAATGCACACACACGGAGAAAAATCTCTCTCTCTTTCTCTTCCATTTCTAATAAGGCTGCCAATTAGAGATCCTTCCCTTATGACTTCATTTAACCTTAATTACCTCCTAAAAGCCTTATCTCCTAATATAGTCATATTAGGGGTTAAGGCTTCAATATACAAATTGTGGGGATACACAATCCAGTCCATAGCAGCTACCTAATTTACTTTTTATTTCCAACCTAATGCTCTGGCTTTTTTTTTTTTTTTTTTTGTTCATTTCTAACAAGTATCTCATATCTTCTCAACAAAACTTTCTTCTGTTTAATCAAAGTTAGTTTCTATTGTCAGCAACCAAGAACTCAGACTGGTACAGAAACTGCTATCAGAATAGTCATGTGGGAAGCTGGTGTTCGTTATCTGCCCTATCTGATGTTAAAAAAAAATGAAAATTCAGCATGAGTTCAGGAATGGGAATCTGTCAGCTATAACAAATAGCCACATAATATTTCTTCTATGGTGATCTTTAATCAAGTGTCCATTGAAAATAAGGATTTAGGGGATCAAATTGTCAGTGCTATTGAATAGTGTGAATGGCATGAAGAATTTAAAGACACTAGGGTGAGGTGGCTACTTCTAATGGGACTGGATAGCTTTAAGAAATAGATGACAGGCTCAAATCTCTATATTTTAGCTCTAGGCATAGACCCAGGGACTTTCTCTGCTTGTGGTAAGTATCTAAAAAAATGTCAAAGCCAAATGCAAAGTTTAAATTCCGTGGATTTCTGAATAAGGTCTGTGGAATTGCTAGTGTCACTAGGTGATTTATGTGAAAGTGACAGCAATGATCAGGAATAATGAGCAATTGAATGTCGGTAAAAATATGGAGGCCTGGGAGTGCCTCCAAACTATATTCTATACTAAGCCTTGCCTGACAGCCAAAGGACTACCTCCTTTCTCTCTGCATCTTCATCATTCCACCTCAGGGCTGAGCCGATTCTCTACCTGTAGCCCTTGGCCATCTCACCTTCAATGTGGAGCATCATGCCAGCAGGACCTGGAGAGGAAGCTGAAGCTGGTACCTTTAAGACCTAGTTAAGACATATGTAGGCCAGAGGATGGGGGGAAAAATCTTTCAAAATATAGAGACCTGCTACTTTAAGAAAGTCTCTTATTAGTTTAGCCATCTGGTAAACTCCAAAGTATATGTGAATACTTTATTTCTCTAATATTAAGAGTCAAAATGCTTAGTGGGCCATTCTGGGTTTTATTGGCAACATGTTCAATATTTGCACATACTCATTCAATCCATTTACCCAATGGTTTGAAAGTTTTTACTTTCAAATGCCTACACTACTCGGAAATTACGGTCCAGGTGACACAATTGGTGCCCCAAGTGTGTATGGCAAATCAAACAAATGTCCCTAAGTGAGTCACAAAAGAGGTGCTTAGATTTTAGAATAATAGTGTGGTCTCTTTATTCCATTGCTACTCTCCTTTTGAGAAAGTCTTGGTTTGCTACTGGGACTGAGTAAGGATTAAACTTTGACCACTAGATACCAGGTGACTATCAAAACAAACTATGCATTATGCAGCTGAAGTGTTGTCTGACCCATCTAGCCATTAAGCCAGGAAATCCACTGTCACCTCATCAGCACAGGAAAGTGTTCTATACTGGCCTACAGCAAACACCACTCATGAGACACTTGCTCACACTCCCCAGGGTTCTTACTCCTGCTGCACCGTCACTCCTCTCTCACCCTACAGAGGAATATCCTGTGGCTAGCTGTCTAACTAGAAAATATTTGAGCATGGAAAAGTTATAAGTAATATGTTAGCATAAGTTAGATATAGATTGCTCAAACTAAAGCTCCATTGGTTGTAGGCTCCATATTCAGTGCAGAGGAAAAACCATTATGATTCTACTTGGATCAAAATAACTTTGGTTAACATCTCACTGCCCACTTTGTATGGAATAGATTGTATGATAAAATGTTCTGTCTATAATGAGGCATGAGCAACAACTCATGTGTTGGCTGGAAGGTCATGATTAGAGGATACAAGTAGCAAAATGTTTAGGAAAAAAGTATATGAAGGGACCTTTCAAAATTGATCCAGAGGCACAAAGTATTTGTGCACATCAAAAGTTATGCACTGTGATAGAGGCACTCAGTAAGAAGGTGGAAAAGTTGACCTGTTCTATAACACCCATCATCCTCCTGTGTCCAGCAGTACACAGGCTTGCTCAGTGCATATGGTGGCATTATAAGGGCTATACTAGGGCTCAGTGCTTTGACTAAGGCTGGCCTAGCAGGTGCCCAAACAGAAGTCAATTATCGCCCCAATGTCGGACCATGTCTTGCAAGAAGAGACAGCCAGGTTGCTCACTTTAGTACTTTTCTATCACAGAGGGAGCATCAATCAACTTGCCTGTACTAGAATAGCTGCTTATTTTAGCCTTTTCCTCCTGCTTTTCATACTTCTCCCAGGTTCACTAGCCACAGATTTACTAAAAACCTTCTATTTTGTTGTGGGTTCTGGCTGTCATTTTGATGACTAATTTTTCTTGGTTTCTGCCTGTCTTCTTGGCCTCTTTTTTTCAGTCTTCATGTTGATTCTGTGAGTTGCAGAATATCCTTCCACTTAAGTTCTTTTCTGCTTAAATGAACCTGAGTTTCTAGTGTTTGAAACTACGGAATCTGGAGCATTTCCTCCTTCCTCCTATATTTTGACCTCTCTTTTATTTCTTTCATCATCTGGCTCATCAGGCAGACAGTAAAGGTTACTCTATGAGCTAAGTCAGGTAATCAATCCTTTCCCACATGAAATACGAAGGACTATGCCAGGCATTAGTGATATATAGAATCAATGTTTTCATGATCAGAGATGTGAACCCATGAGAAGGGATGCCTTGAGAGGTCAAGAGGACTGGATTTGTAAATGGACCTGGGAGAAGCAATCCCAGGTCAGGTACTTACTTGACATCAGCTTTATAGTTTGGATATTAGTTATTTCTTGTGAAATGTGCTAAGATTATCTACCTGCAATGTGTGAGACTTGGAGGCAGGAAAAAAAAATCTCAGTATCACTTTTGTGTTCTTGACATGAACTTTCAGGACCTTGGCCTCAGTTGAGCTGCATTACTCATCTTGGAAGAATCTCCTTGAGATACCTTCATCTTGTATGAAACACTAAAGAGAAGGATCAATCATAACACTTTTAAAAGGATGGTGTTTTTATTTCACATAAAACTTGTTGTTTCTGAGCTGCATGAATATACAAAATACATTAAACCACTGATCAAGATTACTGGTCACGTACAGTGGCTCATGCCTGTAATCCCAGCATGCTGGGAGGCTGAGGCAGTCCAATTGCTTGAGTCCAGGGGTTCAAGACCAGCCTGGGCAACATAGCGAAACCCCATCTCTACAAAAAAATACAAAAAATTAGCAGGGCATGGTGACACACATCTGTAATCCCAGATACTTAGGAGGCTGAGGTGGGAGAAGCACCTGAGACCAGGAAGTAGAGGCTGCAGTGAGCTGAGATTACACCATTGCACCCCAGTCTGGGCAAGCAGAGTGAGACTCCATTTCAAAAAAAGAAAAAAAAAAAAAAAAAAAGAAAAGAAAAAGAAAAAAACAAGTAAAAATTACTTAGAAAATGTGATATATTAGCTGATTAACTGGTTAATTCATGTCTAAACATCTTCCTAAGATGTAACCATTCATTTTCCAGTGTTCCTAAGTATAGTGCTATAACCAAGACATAATTGTTATTTTGAGATGATAATTCACACTGTGTTCTAGGGCTACTCATTTCAATGTCCTCCTCCTGTCTCTAAAACTATAGATTACAGAGGTGTAGAAAATAAGACAGAATGTCAACTGACACCAAGTCTTGCTCTGCATTTTGTCTCTTTTATTACACTCCTGGTTTTTTAGTTGTTATTTCCCTCCTTTTTCTCATTGAAAATTACATTCTAGGTAAAACAGTTTGTTTGACTGAGGTTTGACTGTACCAGCAATGGCACTATCACTAGGTCCTCTAAAAAATACGTAACTTTTAGCATGAAGCTTGTCTATTGAGAGATATCAATACTGGTTAACGGGTTAGCCAATACTTATTTTAATCTCTAATCTAAATTCAGAATTAAAACAGGAAAGCTCTCCTAACCACACCTGAAAAGGTGATTCAGAGATATGGAAAACAATGATCTTTTTCCTTTTAAATAGAAAATGCTACTTCTTTAATATAAATGCCAAAATATCTGAAATATCTATATTATTTACACGGTTCATCTTTTCTTGACTTTCAAGACACTTTACAAGATGATACGAGATTAACAATTTTTAAAAACCTAAAATCCCAGGAGAAGATCCTTTAGTCCCTAAACTTTGTTAACAATGGGCCTGTAGGCTCTACGGTTTGTTCTGAAAGAAGATCAACACTTTGAACAAGTTAAAGGGGAAATATCAGGCATACTGCAAGAAAGCAACATAAGGCAGTCATCAATATTTCTGAAATAGTTCTTATCTAAGGAACAGAAGCTAAAGTAAGATTGGTGTGTGTCATCTTCACCAGCGATTTTAAATTTGTATCCCGATGCCACCATGGCTTGCCTTAAAATATGTGGCTGTTCTTTTAAACAGTAAGTTCAAAGAAAGAGTGTAAGGGCCGGGTAATCGGGAGCCAGTTGAAAAGCTTGAGTCAAGGTATGGCACCATAGCCTGTTTTCTCCCAAGCACGCCCAAGTACTTACTCTTCAGGAATTTCAGGATTGGCTTTTTTAAGGAAATTATATCTGTAAAAATTGCTTGATTTCAGATTTAAGTTTACACATAAGTATTCCCACTCATATTCCCTGGAAAATGGCTTTCTCTGGGAAGTCATTTTTAATCAAAGTTTAACCAGGAATAAAATATTCAAAGAATTTAACCAAATAATTACTGTTAATCAAATAATTATGTTCCTGGGGCCACGAAGTTGTGAGATTTTGAATGCACCCAACAGCAGTTTGAAGCTGAGTTTCTTTTTCTTGAGATGAAGTATTGCTCTGTCATCCAGGCTGAAGTGCAGTAGCATGATCTCGGCTCACTGCAACCTCCGCCTTTGAGGTTCAAGTGATTCTCCTGCTTCAGTCTCCCAAGTAGCTGGGATTTCAGGCATGCACCACTATGCCTGGCTAATTTTTCTATTTTTAGTATAGATGGGGCTTTACCATGTTGGCCAGGCTGGTCTTGAACTTCTGGCCTCAAGTGATCCACCTGTCTTGGCCTCTCAAATTGATCTTAATTGTGATTCTCATCACCTCATGTTGAAGGAGAGAGGAGGAGGAGCAGCAGGGGTGGAGTGACTAACAGGTAGGTCAGATGCAGTCTTTGGCAGTCCTTTGGACAACATGAAGACAGGGTAAAACAAATAAGTATTCCAAAATCTAAACTCAGGATGATGAGGAAGGAACCCAGAAAGTTTCCCACTGTTGCCTTTCTGATGAACTTACCCTGCTGGGGTACATCAACTCAAACATCTATCACTTGCCTGAATATAGCTGATTTCACAAAAAGGAGAATCCATGATGTCGTCATTTGCTTGGAGGAAATCTCTACAAGTCAGGGAGGTCTTCTCACCCAATCCCCTCTGCCCAGCCATGGGGCAGTGAAGGTCAGGCTGGCTTTCCGGGTCTCAGCTTGTGAGCTTGTGAAATGATGGGTCTTGCTAGACCTGAGCTGTCCCATCCAGAAGCCACTAACCCTGTGCCACTATTGAGCACCTGAGATGTGGCTAATGCAACTAAGAAACTGTATTTTTACTTTTCTTTAACTGTCATTAAAAGGTAAAATTTTTAAACCAATATTTGATTCAATTACTGAAAAGGTTTTTAATATGTTTGGAATAACAGTGGTAGATCTACTTTTTTAATAGTAAATTTTATGAAATGTAATTATACCTCAAGCATTTCTAATGAAAATGTAGTATCTGAACTGGGATAAGATATAAGTGTAAAATACAAACAGATTTTGAAGACTTAGTATAAAAATAGAATATACATGTCTCACTGATAATTTTTATATTGATTACATGTTGAGATAATTTTTTTGAACATATCAGGTTAAATAAAATATACTATTAAAATTAATAATGGCACATTATGTTTCTATTGGTTGGTGCTGTGCTAGATGGTTCTAGCTTCCTTACAGCAACCATCTATTTGCAGCTTCCGTAGTGAATGTATACTAGAGAGGATGGGAAGCCAAAGGAGAAATTCTCCTCAACCTACCAAGATTTTTATTTAATGCAAAGGTGAAACAATAGCCTGTCCTAGCCATTTTCCTACATACCTCTTCCAAACTCAACATAGTTTAAATAGTATGTCTGGCACAGTACAAACGTGAAGGGCTGCTTTGCTCTATCCTGGGCCACTCCAAGCTGACTCAGTGATTTTCTCCTTCAGTTCTCATAACTGTGTCAGGTTGATGGTTACTTAGTGCCTGCACCAGCCTGGGGCTGAAACAGAGGCCTGGCTGAAATAAAAACATGACCTCCCTTCACCACAGAATCTCACTCTCATGACTCCCTTAAAACCCTCAAAAAATTATCAATGCAGTTCTAATGCACAGATCATACTCCATCCTCCATGAAACACAATGAGGATTTTCTCTTCCTTCTTTTTTGTTGTTCTAGGTCATCTCATTCTTCATCTCTTCCATTCATATATATTGAGGCCCTTCTTTGTGCCAGGCACTGTGTTGGGCATGGGATATGTTCTTTGCATATACCTTACCCTCAAAGAGATTACAGTCTGAAAGGTAGCTACATGCACAGTAATTAAACATAGTGTGATGGGGGAAATACAGACTATGCCTGTAGTATGAGGAGGAATGCCAACTAGAAGAATTACCAAGGAGCTGACTCTTGTAGGTACTCCTGAAGGAGGGTAAACAGGAGAGAGGGCATTCCAAGAAGAAAACACAGGACATGGAAATACATGGTGGCAGAAGCCTATCACGGCACCTTGGAAAATCCACATAGTTGGGTCTTTCTTGGATGTAAAAAACCAAAGTATGAGAGGGACATTGCAGGAGGGGGATAGCCAAGATGAGGCCATAAAGCTTCCACTTGTAAGATACCATGAAGAGGAGGGGAAGATCAGGGAACTCTTTACAACTATCACCAGGTTGTAGAAATTTCCTCCCCCTTCCTCCAGTGTGGCTTGCATCTTTCCAGCAGATTAAGAAACTCTCATTCTCCCGGGGGGGTGCATAGAGAATTTGATGTTTCTAGAGACCTCCACTATTATCTTTGTCATTCAACAGCATTTCTTGGGTGCTTATTATAAGCCAGTCACTGACTCACTAAAATAAAGAAGCAGACGACTGGCTCCCTAAGCTCAGGACCTCATGGTCGGCCCAGAGAGGGGGTCATAATAGGCAAAGGAAAGGAAACCTGGGAAGGACCATAATTTTTTCCCCTTTCTTGCTACTTGGGAATAAAATTATGTGTTTAAAATATATTGGGAGCAAAGGTATTCTGCTTCTTTCCCTGCAGAGAAGGAAAGTCTAGCCTTGTTGAAAGAACAGTATTCATGGAGACTTTATTCTTAAATCTTCCTTGTTTATATCACTCTCTGAAGTGTTTCTCATAACAGATCATTATGATCAAAAATTAACACCCACTATGATGAGAATGTTCATTACAGTGCACAGTAGAGAAAGGATGCTTAAGCTTGGGCAAATCCAAAATACCTTCCCCTTCATTTTCAAAAGTAAAATGGGAATGTGTAAGAATTTTAATGCACTATAATCCATTAGAGGCAGAACAAATCAATGCTCTGACATCTTTAGTTTGAATATCATTAAACTGTCCATAGTCAAACAATGACAAAAAATAATCAGCATGCTTTCCTCCATCGTGCGCAACAGCAAGCCAAAATGGATGTTATATCTGCTACAGCTTCAAATATTAGCCACCCAAGAGCCTCACTGTTTCATAAAATTCAGTAGATGTTTTCTGACTCTGAAAGACACAGTTGTCGTGAAAACATTGCCACGGCTCAAACCCCACATTGGAGCTGACCCACATCTGCTGCATGGTAGAACCTCACTGCCAACTGTCCACTGCTCCATGCAGCTCTCCTGCCAACCACCTCCCCACAGCAGGTGAAAGCGAGCACCAGCACCTTCAACGGCCGGGCAACCGCCGGCAGCCAAGGGTCAAGGCATCATCACCTGTGGTGAGGGGCAGTTTACTGAACCTGAATTGAAAGGTTTTTCTGTCTAAATCCATCCAGGATTGCTTAAATGTCAAGAACTACGGTAGCTAGCTTTGAGTTCTGTATTGTAGAATTTGAACCATCTAAACTCCCTTCACCACAAAAAAGCTCGATGAATCTTGTGAACAAAACAGAAAGAATGTCTGCCAATAGCTGAGAAATAAATTCCCCCTTTCCTGCTGCTTGGACCACAGCATAATGAGGGCTCCCAAGCTCTCCTTGCAGTAATAAAATGGAATGTACAGTCTTTTCCTTTTGATGTGTTCCAGTTTACAAGTTTAGAGCTGATGCCTTTTCATCCTTAATTTATCTTCCCTTGTAAATATTTCTTTACCACTTCTAATATCTTAAGTACACATTTTAAAAAATAATTCACTCCTTCTTCTATTTCAGTTGTATAACTTTATGCTATGGGTCAAATTTTGGGCTAAACAAATATGCCTCCAGCTACAGCTCTGCAAATACCTCTGGCAGCAAATTAAGTCAAACAAATGTTTTGGTTGGGTGGTGAGGATGTTTTTTAACGATCTTCCTGTTCTTGTCTGAAGGCCCAAGGATAGACTAGGTGAACTCTCACAGACTTTTCTAATTTTGTATTTCCTTTTTCTTTTCTTTTCTTTCTCCTCCCATCCCCGACCCCTAACTTTGTATTTTCACCCACGTTAATAAACAGGTCTCTTTGTTGCAGTGGTTGGTTTACAAGCTCACCACCAGAGGGTGCTACTTGTTTGTTTCTGAAATTCATTTCACTTGGGCTTGGAAAATAGAGGCCCTGCTACTAAAGAATTGTCCCTACAACAGCTTGTATAGGAATGATTTTCAGAAGGCCTGATGGCACCCTGGACTTCAAGGAATCTGATTAATTTTGTTTTTGGCATTATTTATTTAGAGGCAAAACTGAAAACCTGCAGCTTGCACAAACCAAACTGCATTAAGTTATATATTTCTTGCAAATCACTAAATGGGGAATGCTAGTCATTTTTGCACTTCATGGCTTTTGTCCATATTTACTACATAACTATAAGGAATCCAGAATTCCAACATCCTCTTCATCACATGGAAGAATAAAATAACAAAGAGAGGATTTGCTTTGCTATAACAACAACGTTAGCCTCTAACAATGAAACTTTTTACTTGTCCTATTTTCAGTCTACACATCTCCCTTTTCTGTTTTTGCATAATCTTGCTTTGGTATAATTTTTGAATTCTAAGGAGTATTTATCACCTTCAACTTCTCTTATTAGAGTATTTTTATGATTATCGGATATCTGTATTTAAATTTTTCACTAGATATTTTCTGGCATACACAAAGAAGGTATAGAGTTCGATTTCCATTCACCTATGTGGAGTTTGCGTCTGAAAATACTTTTAAATTGTGGTCAGAAACTCTTGTGTGTTGTCACCTCAATTGGTAAACCAAATCAGTGGTCAGCAAGGTTTTCTGTAAAGAACCAGGTTAAAGTAAAGATTTTGGGTTTTGTGAGCTATAAGGTCTCTTTCACAACTACTCGACACCACCACTGCAGCAAGAAAGTAGCCATAGACATAAATGGTTGGATGTAGCTGTATTCTAATAACATGTTATTTCTAGGAACAGGTGGTGGGCTATAGTTTGCTGACCCATGCAAATGATGAATTTTAATGTATGCTTAATATTCGTAATGTATGCTTATTGATAAAATTGTTTCTATTATATTGTTCTTTGATGATTTTTGTTCTCCTCACACAATTTTGATGTAGTGAGAAAAGCCTCACTAGTTTATCTAATTTAAAGTTTCCAGGTCACTTGGAAGAGTGTCACTGAGTTCATTCTCCATAGCTTTCAAACTCAGAGGAGTCTTTGGCTTTCAGTGTGTCACTATGTTTGTATCCTCTTATGGTAGAAGGAAGACCTCTTATGGTAAGAGGAAATCAATAAGAAAGATGTTACTTCCTGGTGATTTCTCCAGAGATAATATGGAAAGTAAGCAAAGACACAGTTTACCTTCAGACTGATGTGTGGCAAGAGGAGTCTGGGTCTCCTTTGAGTAAGACACTACTTCCCTTGGCAGAAAATCCACTTGGGTGACCTTTGACACGCCCAGCTTATGCAGTCTTCTTCTGTAAGTAACAAAAAATAAATGCTTAGAAACAGAAGACATTCCTTGCAAAAGAGCTATCAGTAATATAAAGAAAGCACTAAAACAAACAAACAGCAAATACCCCTAGCTTCTGAGTGCAAGGCGCTGGATCATGAAGCAGAACTGGCTCTGGGCTAGAAGTCAGGACACGTGGGCTCTTGGCCCATGTTGGCCATAATATGTTGGGTGATGTTAGATAAGACCCTCAGTTTTCCTATCTGAAAAGTCAAGTCTTGGTCCAGTTTACATGAGACCTCTTCCATTCTGAGCATCCCCGATTCTGCTTGGTTAAAATTTATTCAGGGAACTTTCACTTGCAATACCGGATTCTAGTTTCTTAGCCAAGAAGGAGAAAGGAAAAGTAATGCTTCTTAAATTTGAGAAAAAAAGAGAAGTGGGTTCCTTAGTGGTGTAACACTCTCTATCATAGCAGTGAGGGGATTATATTTCAAGAATGAGTATAACACTTCTCATTTCTGCAGAATAGGAACACAGATCAGCATATAAATTTAATTGAAAGACACACTGATACAGAACAGATGAGTGAAAGGGGGCACTGGGTTCAGAGTGATAAAGCCTTAGAAGAGCATTCTAGACCTAACTGTGACCACGTAAAAAACCATTTCTGAATATTTATGTAGCACTTGAAGGGTTTTCAGCAGTCTTTAGATCCATTATGTTACATGTTTTTATAACACCTCTATGAAGTATGTCGATAGATGTTATCATCTCCATTTTACAGGTGAGGATACTGAGATTCTGTTAAGAGATGTGCCCAAGTATATACAACTCATACATGGTAGAAGAAAGGTTATGAGTCTTGGTCCAGTGTTTTTCTACCAACCAAAACTCCTAATTAAGGTTCTTACTAGTGAGTCCCTGAATAGCTGTACAAATCTGAAGTGCCTCCTAAGACATGCAGGAAGCATCCAGTAGTGGAGGTATAATAGTATCATCTGGTGGTTAAACACATAGCCCCTAGCCCCACCACTGAACAGCTGTGTGTGTCTCATCTTGAACAAGTCACTAAGTTCTCTGTGCCTCAGCTTCCTCATCTGCAAAATGGAGACAGAGGTACTTTCTAATATGGTTGTTACGGGTAATGTATATGTACTGCATACACATAATGCATATGCCACATATATGTCACGTAGTAATATGTACATAATTTACAAACATATATATTTTAAAACAGCTTCTGGAACATTGTTTTTAGTACAGCTAGTGCTTGATTTACGACCACAATTGGTTCCGACAGACCGGTCGTAACACGATTTGGTCGTAAGTTGAGTAGGCTATATGTACAGTACTGTGAAATGTTATAAAAATCTTTAAGTCATATTTTATCATAATTTTCTTTCATTATTGTTATATATAATTTTCTTTGTTCATTTTATGCCACTTGTATCATCTCTACACCATTTTGTTTCTTATTTTTACATTCGTCAGGTTTAAGTAAAACACTGCATTACCAGTATAACTCGTTTAATATTTGCAAAACATACAAAATTACAAAATACAGGTGTAAAAAATACCATAGGAAACATTTTCCCAATTGCAAAACATATCAAAATATATAAACATGTACGAAATATTTTATTGGCCGCTGGTGCTTGGCTGTGGATCGTTGATGTCGTCATCTGAGGCAGCAGTTGGGGTTACTGGAGTTGGTTTTTTCATAAACATGGTGAGCTTTATCTGAATTGTATGTTTCTTTTTTTCTTCATAAATTTCACGATACGGACGAAACACATCATGCGCCATCCGTTCAATCCTTGCAAATCGTTCGATGTTTGGGTCCCTTGCTTCGAAATGTACAAGAAGTTTATTGGGAGGGGTTTGATGAAAAATATCCAAGACACAAAACACAAATTGCTGTACCGAGTCTGGGATAACAGTTGAAATGGTGCAAGCGGAGATGGTAGTGCTGCCGGAAGCTGGTCTGCACTGTCCTACGCCCAGCTGGGCAACGTTTGTGCTGCCAGATGCGGAGCAGTCGTGGCTAGCGATTGTGGTCGTAAAGTCAAATGGTCGTAAGTTGCATAGGTCGTAAGTCGATCAATACCTGTATATAGTTATTTTAGTATACAGTTATATTATTAGTATTAGACATATTCTACTGTATTTCTAAAAATTTCCAGGCATGGAGTGTACGTGTCTCTGTGAGAGAGAGAAAATGAAAAAAAGATATACTATCCATTTAGCCAAATTCCTGCATTCTCTAGCGCTCTAGGAGCAACAGAAGTATACTTTATGCATATTATTGTTCTTAATTGTTACCAGCAGATGGTACAGCCTTATTTTTCTTTAAATTATTATTAATAGGAATAAGTGAGAGAATGCATGACACAGCTAGGAATTTGCACACACAATTTCCCAAACACTGTAGGAAAACAAAAATTCTTCTTGTCTATGAGTTACTAAAACAATTGAGGTGAGATCTAAGATGTGCTCGAAGTAGGTATAAGCAAATAAACAAACAAATGCTGGTTAGAGGACAAGCCTGGCTGGCTGTCTCTGTGGGTCTAGGTGAATGTGGCTACAGCCCAAGTTCCATGCAGGCCTGGGCTGCATGGGCCTGTTTCACTAGGAGCTCCGGGCCACAGAATGCAAGAGAGGCCACCGGGCCCAGGCTGAGCTTTGCACACGTGACAAACCTTGCAGCCTCCTACACAGAAATGGGGAAAGCACATACTACATATCAGAAACAAAATCACCAAATGAGGGAAAAGCCTCAAAGTTTCAAAGTAAGATATTCAAGGGAGTATTTTAAAACCTCCTTGTGTCAGAAAAGAATGTTTTCCTGCCTGAAATGGGTCTTTCTTGAAGCATCTAAAGAAGAAAACATGAAGAGACATCGCAGGCATGCTTGAGGCAAAGCCTCTCTGCAGCTTACTGGTACAGAGCATCTTTCTGAGGCCCCAGTAGATCAGTCTTTATTATAAACAAGGAAGTGGAAAATAATTCACTTCAAATTAAGGCCACCCCAGCACAGAGAGATCGCCCTAAACCCTCGACTTCCCTGGGCACCTGAATGAGACCCAGGGAGCTCCAGTTCTGGTTAAGTGGTAGCTATACCTATAGGCAGGAGTTCCAGGACATCTTGCTAACATGAGAAAGCAGAAGGCCTATGTCATTTGGGACCAGCAACAAGCGCTGGGCAACCAGAGGCTGAAGTGTAATTTGATACTCCACCATAGCGGACTGAAACCAGCAGGTGAGGCCTGCCATGCATTCATTCCAAAACTGGGTTCACAGCCCTGCTTTGAACTTATAGCTGAATGGTAGGGGAAAGCTTTGGACAAGTGACAAACTTCTCTAAGCCTCATGTTTCTTATCTGTAAAATGGGTACCTATCATTGAGTTGTGAGGACTGAATGAAGATAATGCTTGTACAGCACTTAGTTTCGTGCCTGGTACATATCAAGCGGCTCTTGGCTCAAGCAGCTCTACTTTAATTTATACTTTTTGAGGATTATAATAATGTTTATAGTTGAAAAAGAAAATCAGAGAAAGCAGATTTAGGAGTGTCCTAAATTAAAGATTCCTCAAGATTAGTAAGATGATCTCTGACAATGACAATCATACTCCCAATTTCTTTATATGGGCACATCAATAGAATATACCTGTTTGGGAGAGTTCCTTTGCTTTTCCTTAACTTATTTTCCTTTTAACTTATATTTTCAAAATGTAGGTAGAGTAAATGTGTTTATCCCACTAAAACAAAACCTTATCTTTTCTCAATAATTATTGAAAAGTTTCAACCAGTTTTTCACTAATGCTATGTTTGTGAGTTCAGGGTCCCAACTGTACCCAAGACATCTAAAAGAAATAAAAGCTGAGTTGTCATCATGGCAGTCTCCCAATGCACTGATCAGCTGAACACCAATAGCCTTGTGGTTCTTCTGGCTTGATGGTGAATCTGTCTCAAATAATTTATAATTTTAAAGCAACTCCTTAGAACACTTCTTAGAGGGTACTGGTAGATTACTGTATCTTTCCATATAATCTTTGGATGGATGAAGCTGCATTAATATCAAATGCTTTTATTCTTTATGCCTATTTTGCTGCTGTTTTAGTAACCATGGACTTATAATATGCCAAACACTTTTCATACATCATCTTCTTTTATCCTCATTAACATTTTATATTATATTCCAATTTTACAGATGAGAAAACTGAGGCTCAAGTGATGTTAAGAAATTTTCCAAAATCACAAAGGTAATGACAGAATTAGGCCTTGGCTCTATGCAAAAGTAAGTCCCAGGGCCATGTACTTAAAAAACTTTGAAACTGTACTTTAAAAACCTTGTTCTCCTTCATGTTCTCTAATGCATTATGACCACCCACTCACTGAGGCAAACTTCTTAAAACCTAACATAGAGATCCAAGCATGTGTGATCATTTTATAAGCATGAGAAAGAATTATGAGAAGTAGCCTGATTTAGATTATCAGGACGTCATGAAAGGATTATGTTTCTGAGTTTAAGTACCACACAATCACTCCCAGCCCTAGCAGGTCCAGAAAGAATGACCAGAAGGTGGCAGCCTTTCATAGCAAAGACCTTCTGCGTAGGGATGTTCTCTAAGTTAAACTAAGCAAAGGAGAAAGAACAAGACAACACTGTGGGATTCATACCAGTGTAGTTCCCGTGCCTTCTAGTTAGGCTACAGATTCCATGCTGGCTCCTCAGTTCTGACTCTGTGATACCTTTCCTGCCATCCTACCACCCGTCCTGCATAGCTCAGGCCCTGTTCACTGTACACCCAGATACTGCTGCCATAGCCCTTGGTAAATGTCACTGTACAGTCATGTGTGGCTTTATGATGGGGATACCTTCTGAGAATTGCATGTTAGGCAATTTTGTCATTGTGCAAATAGCACAGATTGTACTTACGTAAACCTAGATGCTATAGCCTAATACACATCTAGGCTAGTGGGATTCAAATTGTTTATGTTCTAGCTGACATGGCATCATTTTAAAATCGTACAGTATATTTTCACCCTGGTAACATATTCCAAAATAAAGGGGTTTATAGAAGCTTTAAAATTACTGAGCTATAATGCTTTAAATAACTGTGGAAAAACAAACAATTCAATATCATTTTGCAGTACAATAAAGTCTCATATGTTTGGATTAATTGTGACCAAAGAAAAACTAAATGAGAAACTAGAGCAGAGATTCCCAAAGTGTGGTCCCTGACCCCACCAGCAGCAGTATCACTTAGGAGACGGTTCACGGTCTCCCAAGTGGCGAGTTCACAGTCCTCGTCCCAAACCCACTGAGTCAGAAATTCTGGGGTTTGGGTCTGGCAATCTGTTTTAAGAAGTGTGTCCACGTCTGCCTTCCCCACTTTCCCTACAACCCCTTACTCTGGTGATTCTGATGCCCACTAAAGGTTGAGTATCACTGGTTTAGAAATATTAGATAGAGTGGAGAGATGGAAACTTCATTGTTTAAGCAGACCTGTCTGAGCCTCCCACCCTGCCATCAGATCCCAGGCTACTGTAGAGGCTTTTGTGCCACTGAACAGGCTAGATGTCTTCAAACTTCATTTATAAAGTTCTATGATACAAGCCAGGTAAAAAGATGAGGGAGAAAATGAGAAGAAGAAGGCTGTAGAAAGCAGACTTCAGTATACAAAATACCAAGAAATTGGCTCAGTAATCTTTGCTAGATATAAAACTAAAAAGTCAGGCAGACAATTCCAGACTGGGCAGTAGAACTACAGATCCTTGACAAGCTGACCTGGTCTTGTCCTGAAGTGACATGGAGCCAACATCTCCCCAGAGCTAGGGTTGGACTTCCCCCTGAGAGTTTCTTTTCACCTTGTCCTGTCAACTTGGCTGAGCAAAGCCATATTGCACAAAAGTCGAAATGTTTCTTCTGAAAAGAAAAATCAGGTCTAAATAGAGAATAAATAATAAAGCTACTTGAAGTTTGAGAAGGTTATTTGCCACTGCTTAGGGTGCAAAGATGTCCAATTTACCACTAGCATAGCCCAATTCATTCATGTTTTGTCCATTTGTCCTAGATTGGACATTATCAATCACCAGAAGAAAACAACTCTATTGTGTGAATCACTGTTCCCATTCCTCTTTCCATTTCTGGTTCAACTGACACTTTGTCTATTCACTCACAATAAGGTTAGTGTGGCTTTGCCAGCTACTTAAAAAGTTGTATTATCCAAAAAAGATGAAGCTCCAAGTGTGATGTAAGCCTGGTCTACTTTGGCTACTAAAGCTGAAGAAAGTTAGGGTTATACAAACTTACTCCCAAACAAAAGCATGAGAAACATGTAGTGCATCACGAACGGAATTCTAATAAACATACTCTAAGTGGCTCTCCTTTCATTTCAAAGATAAAGGAAATTTTGAGAAAAACCCGAATAATATTTTGGAATGTTATGAAAACTTGAAGTACTATCTTTAGTACTATGAAGAATAAATTATTGTAAAGCATAGAGCTATCTACTATGCTGGAACACTGTAGCTTTGTCCCCATGTTTTGAAAAAGAGCTCCATTCCTTTCAGAATCATAAAGAATGGAACTTTAGCCTCTGAAATCATTGCATCTACATCCTGAAATAGGAAGAGAGGCACTGTTTTGTGCCTACACGTGAAGACCTAAGGAAAACCCAGTAGGTCTCAAGGAAACTACTATCTAGTTACCTTGAAAAATAAAGGCAAAAAATTTAAATGGAAAAATAATTTTGGCATGTCAAGGACTGGATGGGAAATTGGCTATGAAAGGTAAGGAGAAGCCGCAGAGGTGGTTGACCAGAAACTTAAGATCAAGGCTGCCTTAATTTTCTTTTATTAAAATAAAATTAATACAGTATGAAATATCCTTCTTTAAACTGTATAATTTAGTGGTTATTAGTATATTCACGAAGTTGTGCAACCATCACCACTATCTAATTACACAACCTTTTCGTTACCCTCTCAAAAATCCTGTGCCTACTGGCAGTCACTCCCCATTCCCTCCTCTCTCAGCCCTTGACAACCACTAATAATATGTTTTCTACTTTCAAATAAATGGAATAATACAAGATGTAGCCTTTGTGTCTCGCTGTTTTCACTTAGTTTAATGTTTTCAAGATTCAACAATGTTGTGGAATGTATCGTTATGTCCTTTTTATTGATGGATAATATTTCATTGTATGGTTATATATCATTTTGAATCTATTCATCAGTTGTTAGATTTTTTGTTTCCACTTTGGGATATTATGAATAATGCTGCTACAAACATTAGTGTCCAGTTGGCCCTCTGAATCTGTGAGTTCCACATCTGCATATTCAAATAACTGCTGATCAAAAATGTTCAAAGAGAAACAATATCACAATATTTAAAAATACAAATTTTTAAAAATACAGTATAACAATAATTTATGTAACATTTACATTGTATTCAGTATTATAATACAGAGATGTTTTAATTTATACAGGAGGATGTATGTAGGTTATATGCAAATATTACACCACTTTCTATAAAGGACTTGAGCATACCCAAATTTTAGTAATGGGTACAGTGGAATTCCTGGAACCAATCACCACAGGATGTAAAGAGATAACTGTGTACGTCGTTGCATAGACAGATAGTTTCAATTATCTTGAATACATATCTAGGAGTGGAGTTTCTGGGTCACATAGCAGGTGATTACATATTTAACTTTTTGAGAAACTGCAAACTTATTTTCCAAAGTGTATTTCCACTTTACATTCCCACTAGTAGTGTATTAGGGCTCTAATTGCTTTACACCTTCCTCAATTTTTATTATCTGGGTTTTTTTTAATTATAGTATCCCAGTGAATATGAAGTGATATCTCACTTTGGTTTTGATTATTGCTTCTCTGATGGCTAATGATGTTGAGTATCTTTTTTCTTGTGCTTACTGGCCATTTGTATATCTTCAGTGGAGAACATGCCTATTTGAATTTTTGCCCATTTTAAAATTGGGTTTGTTTTTTTTTTTAATGGTTGAGTTGTAAGACATGTTTATAATTGTGGATACTAGACCTTTATCAAATATATGACTTACAAATATTTTCATCCATTCTGTGAGTTGTCTTTTAGTTTCTTTGTGGTGTATTTTGAAGTACAAATATTTTCAATTTTAATGAAATCCAATATATCTATTTTTTCTTTGGTTGCTTGTGCTTTTGGTAACATATCTTAAAAAATCATTGCCCAATGCAAGGACATAAAGACTTAAACCTATGTTTTCTCCTAAGAGTATTATAGTTTTAGCTCTCATATTTAGGTCTGTGATCTATTTTGAGTTAATTTTTGCATATAGTGTGAAATTGGGGTCCAACTTCACTCTTTTGCTGGTAGATATCCAGTTTTCCCATGCTTAATTTTCTTAATGTTTAGAGATAAAATCCAACAGGAAAAAAGAGAAAAGCTTCTGTCTTGAATGTTGACTTTCACTGATGCCACTTGCTCTAAGCAGGTGCTAAATCTGACAGACAAAGGATGGACTCAAAGGGAGAGACCCTATCACCTGCAAGATTCCCAGAGGTTATAAGAGTTCTCAGAACACCTTCGCATGACTCCCACCACTAGCGTGAACATCACTAACATTCCACTAAATCAGTTAGATGCTATACAGTTCACATTCTGATATTATGATTTCTGACAACAAGGAACTATATACAGCTAATTTGATGTTTCTGCACTTCATATTTAAGAAAAGTTTAAAAATTGCAAAAAGATACCTGTACTACCTCTGTGACTTATAAAGAAACATGACAGCATTGGAGAACTAGCTTTAGACCGCAAAAGTTCCAGGTAAAATGGCTGCCATTTTACCTAGAACTTTTGCGGTCTGAAGCTAGTAATAAATGCCACTAGCCAATCCTCAAATAAATGCTTATATCAGAGAATATTATACCTTTTATGCATATTACAAATATTGGAACATAAAACTTCATGATAGATCTACTCTGACAGTAATTATTTATACATACATATATATGTATATATGTAAGGTATACATAATATATATATTATATACATACGTGTGTGTGTGTGTGTGTGTGTGTGTGTGTGTGTCAGAATGCAAGAATATGTACCAAGAGGCAGAAGAGCCAGAATTAAAATATACTTCAGGAACTGAAGAAACTCCTGAGATTCCATGAACTGTGAATCACATACAACACTCAGCAATGGTCTCTGAATAGGAATCTCAGAGTGTTTAATAACTGAATATTATAATGCTGATGGTACATTGGTTAGATCTGGTGATAGGAGAGGAGTATAACAGGAAGTTTCTAGAGCAGGAATGACTCCTGAAAGGCAAGCAGATGAAACCAAGAACAGATGTTGCTATGGTTGGAATGTGTCTCCTCCAAAATTAATATTGAAATTTAAACTCCATTGTAGTATTAAAAGATGGGGGGTCTTTTGGAAAGTAATTACCTCATGAAGGCTATTCCCTCATGAATTAATTAATGCCTAATAAAAGGGCTAGAAGAAACTAGCTTAGGCCTTTTTTCCCCTTTTACCTTCTGCCATGTGAGGATATAGCACTTGCCCCTTTGGCCACATGAGGGTGCAGCAATAAGGCCCTCACAAGACACCAAATGCCAGTACAGTATCTTGTTCTTGGGCTTCCCAACCTTCAGAACTGTGAGAAATAAATCCATATTTTTTATAAATTACCCAGCCTGTGGTATTTATTTATAACAGCACAAATTGACTAAGAAAACTATTCTCAGAAACAAAGAATTATTTGGCCAGATGACAAACTAGGTCAAGAATAAGGAATAAAAGAATATTTTCATATTCTTAGGTCAAGGATAAAATAATATCTATTGACTTTTAATCCTGCTATTCACATGAAGATATTTCATCAATATACATTAAAGATGCTGCCATAGGTTTTCCTAGCATTACTTCTCAAATTTCTTCAGGTGAGTTTCTGAAAGATGAGCCCCTCAGAATAAGAGGGATAATGGTGCCATTATCTTCCTTCTACATTATTTTTATGTGGGTAGGATACAGTGTCCTGGATGAATGGGAAAGGAACTACTTTGGTCAACATCATATAAGCAACCACAAACAATAAGTAAAGCACTATGCCAGATCCTTATCATAGAGAATGAGGAGATAGAATACACCAATGAAAAAGCAAATAGGAATGAAAGGTAAGAAATGGGTGGGGCAAATGGCAGAATATGACTCTCCAGCAATTGTCCTCCCACAGAAATATTAATTTGAATAATCATGCATAAACATACCTTCACACTAGCTAAGGAAAACAATGGAGCAATCATAGAAACTGATTGTAGCACAATAATAAGAAAAGGCATATTGAAGAGAGCAAAAGGGACAGTTTTACATTACCCACATCACCAATGCCAGGTGGCACAGTACAAAGAGAGTGGTTATCAACTGGAGAGAATGAGAGAGAAGCAAAAACAGGACTTTTCCCTGGATCCCAACACCAGGCTCACGACAGTAAAATCTACCAGTCAGGCACCCATGGCCCCAGACACCAGCCTGGCACTTGCCAACTGAGCCTACAAGACCTGCCCCAGTACCAGGCAGGATCCTGTAGCTCCCAGCTTTGTCCCTGCAAGGTGGACTCACTCTCTGATTGTCATCACTATCATGCAGACTTCAGCAGCCTCAGATTCCAGACAGCCCTCAGTGATGGGCAGACTTCAGCTGCCAAGGGCTTCCAGCCTGCTGCAGACACCTCAGCCTTCATGCATACCCCAGTACCACATCAGCCCCAGTGGATTGGGGCTTTGGCGCCATGCCAGATGCCCTTTCCAGAATCTCTGGACAAGTTGAATGTGGAAGGGGCTTACTAAACAAAGCTAGTCTGTGAAGACTGAAATAAGCACGTATATCCTTCAAATGCACAGACGCTGATGCATGGCCATGAGAATCAAAAACAATGGAGGAAACATGCCATTTCCAAAGGGTTAAAGTAATGTGCCTATGACTGACCCTACAGAAAATGAGATATATGAACTGCCTGAGCAAAGAATTCAAAATAATTTGTGTTTACAAACCTGCTACACTGCCAGTCATATAAAAGTATAGCACATATAATTATATACAGTATACATTAATGATAATAAATGACTATGATATTGGTTTATGTGTTTACCATATTTTTATTGTTATTTTAGAGTGTACTCTTTCTACTTATTAAAAAATGTTTGCTGTACAACAGTATGCAGTGTTACGCTAGCAGCTGCTGCATACATATCATGTTTACTGTGTCTCATGAATGCATCATTTTCTCTAGTGCTTGACTTAATCTCATGTCATTTTGTTCATCATGGCCCCTAAGCATACGAAATCCATTGCTGATGTTTCCAGTAAGAGGCCACATCAAGTTATTGACCTGGAAATAAAGTTAAACGTAATTAAGGATTACAAAGGTGGAAAATCAGTTACGACTATTGCTCACCAGTCAGGCCTGTCCCATTCAGCCACAGCTATGATCTTGAAGAACAAGAACAAAGTGATGGGTCTGTGTAAGGATCTACTTCACTGAAGGCAACTAAACTAACAAATACTCAAGAAGGGCCTATATGAGATATGAAAAAACTTCTAATGACCTGGACTGAAGATTAGACACAGAATTATATCCCTTTCAGGATAATAATGATCACAGTCAAAGCAAAAAGTTTGTGATGTTGAAAGAAAAGGCTAGATGTGACTATGATGTTGAATTTACTGCTAGTCTGGGTTGTTTAAATGATTTAAGAATCTTTACTCATTATATAATATGAAAGTGATGCGTGAGTCTGCAGGTGCTGATGTGAAGACAGCTGAAGAATTTTTAGAAACTCTAGATAAGCTGATTGCTGGGGAAAATCACTTGTCAGAGCAAATCTTCAATATGGATGAAACCTCCCTATTGTGGAAACAATGCCTAAAAGGACGTTCCATAAGAAGGCTGAGTTAACGCCACATTTCAAGGCATTTAAGGACAGATAACAGTTTTGTTTGGGGGCAATACTGCAGGCTACAAGTTGAAACCCACTGTGTTCTCACACAGTAAGAACCCTAGAGTCTTCAATATCAAGCATGCATTGCCAATGTGCTACAGGAACAATACCACGTCATGCATGACCCAGCTCCTCTTCCAAAGTGCCCTCCTGAATTGCTATGCCAACAAAATGAAAAAGTACTATTTAGAGAATTACATACCTGTGAAGATTTTGCTTATTGTTAATAATGTTTCTGCACATACTCCTTTTATGGGTGATCTTCATCCCAAATAAAAGTGGTGTTTCTCCCTCAAAACACCACCTCTTTGATCCAACCAATGAATCAAAAAGTTATAGCATCTTTTGAGGCCTACTACCTAACAAAGACTTTTACCTAAGCTATGGCTGCAACTAAAGAAAGCACTGAGAAGACATGGGTGCAATTCTGGAAGGATTATAACATCTATGACTGCATCAAGAACCTTGCTTGGGCTTGGAGTGATGTCACCAAGAAGTGTATGAATGACATCTGGAAAAGACTCAAGCGGCTTTTCCATGACATCAAAGGATTTGCTAAGGATGAAGAAGCTATAAATGTCAAAAAGGTTATGGTTGAGATGGAAAAACCAACTTTAACCTGGGTTGGAATTAGGATGGCACTGAGGAATCCTTAGAGGTGGTTCCTGAGGAACTGACTAATGAAGAGTTGTTAAACCTGAAAAAGAAACACAGAGCTGAAGAAGAAACATGAGAATATGAAACTGCAAAAGAAAAAAAACAAGAAAATTCACAGTGAAAGGTTTATAAAAATATTTTTCAGACTTCAACAACATTAAAAGTTTTGAAAATGAACCTCAACACCAAAATGTTTTCATTAACAGAAAGGACTATGTCTGTAGTACATTATCCGCTTACAAGCGAATGCATGATGAAAAAAAGAAACTGCCATTGACATATTTCTGAAAAGGATGATACCTCTAATAAATAGCCTCAGGCAGGTCCTTCAGGAGGTATGCCAAAAGAAGGCATTGTTATCATAGAATATTATAGAATATCATGTGTATTATTGTACCTGAAGACTGTCCAGTTAGACAAAATGTGGAGGTGAAAGATAGTGAAATTAATGACCCTCACACTGTGTATGCTTAGGTTAATGTGCATGTTTGTGTCACAGTTCTTAACAAAAAAGTTTAAAAAGTAAAAAAAAAAAAAAAAGTTAAATAGAAAAAGCTTATAGAATAAGAATATTAAAAATAATTTTTGTACTGTTGTAGAATATATTTGTGTCTAAAGCAAAATGTTATTACAAAAGAGTCAATAAGCTAAAAAGATTACAAGGTTTATAAAGTAAAAAAGTTACTGTAAACTAAGGTTAATTTACTTTTGAAGAAAGAAGAAAATTATAAGTTTAATAAAGCCTAAGTGTAGTGTCTGTAAAGTCTGTGGTGTACAGTAATGTCCTAAACCTTCACATCCACTTACCACTCACTCAGTAATTCACCCAGAGCAACTTCCAGTCCTATAAACTCCATTCATGGTAAGTTCCCTATATAGGTGTATCATTTTTTATCTTTTATGCCATATTTTTACTGTACTTTTTCCATGTTTAGATATAATTAAGATACACACATATTTACCATTGTGCTACAACTGCCTATAGTATTCAGTATAGTAACATGCCATGCAGGTTTGTAGCCTAAGAGCAATAGGCTATGCCCTATTGCCTAGGAGCATCATAGGCTATATGCCATCAATGTTTGTGTTAAGTACATTCTATGATGTTTTCTCAATGACAAAGTCACCAAACAATGCATTTCTCAGGACGTATATCTATCATTAAGCAACACATGACTTTAACAGCAGAAAATTTTCCAAATTTGGAGAAAAATGTAAATATCCAGGTACAGGAAGATCGATGGTCTCCAATCAGATTCAATTCAAACAAAGCTACTCAAAGTAACTGTATAATCAAACTGTCAAAAACAAAAGACAAAGAAAGGATTCTGAAAACAGAAAGGGAAGGAATTAACATATAAAGTATTTCAAATATGATTACCAGCAAATTTCTCAGCAGAAATCTTACAGATCAGGAAAGAGTGAGATGATACATTCAAAGTATGAAAGTGAAAAAAAAACCCTGCCAACCAAGAATACTCTATCCAGCAAAACTGTCCTTCAGAAATGAAGTATAGATAAAAGTTTTCTCCAACAAAAACTGGAGTTCATCACCATCCAACCTATTTTACAAGAAAAACTGAAGGGAGTTCTTCAAGCTGACAGAAAAGGATGCTAATGAAAATAAAATTAAGTTTAGCCTAAAGCTGCCTCCTTATATAAGTTCTGCCTAATGGTTTCTTCATACATAGTGAACTGTAACCTATGTGGATGTGTAAACAGACTGTAACATACTCTTGTACCTATCACCAAGCTTTGGCTAAAAAAAAGTGGCCAACTGTTTATACTGTGCTCAATTATGGCATGCTGATCTGCAACCAATTCATCTGTTTCTTTGCCTCACTTCCATTATCTGTACATCACCTTTTTTTTTTCTGTTCATAAATCCTCTCCAACCATGCAGCAACATGAAGTTGCTCTGAATCGATTCTGGTTTGGGGGGGGGCTGCCTTATTTGTGAATTGTTCTTTGCTTAATTAAACTGTATTAAATTTAATTTGTGTAAAAATTTTTATTTTAACATGAATAACACAAAAATATCTAAAATTATGAAACTCACCCTTAAATGTAGGTGAACTGTCAAATTCAGAGTAATCTAATACTACAGTGGTGGTTTGTAAATCACTAACATTTTTAACAAGAAGGTTAAAAGACAAAGCTATTAAAAATAACAAGAACAACAATAATTTGTTAAGAAATAGGCAACACAAGAAAATACACATTGTGACATAAATTCCATATTTGGAGGGAGAGTGAAGTAAAAGTATACAGAGTTTTCTTCTTGCAATCAAAATTAAGTTGCTATCAGCTTAATATAACCATCTGTACTTATGTTTGCTGTAAGCCTCATGGTAACCACAAAGCAAAACCTATAGTATAGACACAAAAAGTAAAAAGCATGAAATCAAAACCCCACCAGAGAAAGTCACTTAACCACAAAGGAATACAGCAAGACAGGGAGAAAAGAACAAAGGGTCTACAAAGCAAGTAAAAAATAATTAACAAAATGGTAGTAGAATATTTTTACTTATCAATTATTATCTTGAATATAAATGGATTAAATTCTCTAATCAAAAGATGTAAGTGGCTGAATGGATAAAAATATGCTGCCTACAAGAGACTCACTTCACTTGTAAGGGGATGTATGGACTGAAAGTGAAGAGATGAAAAAAATATATATGCAAATATAAACCAAAAGAGGGAAGAGTACCTATATATGTTAGATATGTTAAAACAAACTTTAAGTCAAAAATGTAAAAAGGGACAAAGAAGGTCATTGTGTAAGGGTAAAGGAGTCAATTCCACAGTTGTGATATTCGTAACAATTATAACTATATATGGACCTAACATGGGAATATTTACATATAGAAAGCAAATATTAATAGAGCTTAAAGGAGAGACAGACTGCACTATAATAATAGTAGGAAACTTCAACATCCCACTTTCAGCATTGGACAGATCATCCAGACAGAAAATCAATAAGGACACATAAGGTTTAAACTACACTATAGACCAAATAGACCTAGCAGACATAAACAGAACATTCCATCCATGAGCTGTTGAATATACATTCTTCTCAACTGCACATGGAACATTTTCTAGAACAGATCATGTGTTAGGCCACAAAAAAAGTCTTAACAAATCTAATGTCTTAGTTTATTTTGTGCTAGTATAACAGAATGCCACAAACTGGCTAATACATAATGAACAGCAATTTATTGGCTCACAGTTCTGGATGCTGGGATGTCTAAGATTGAGAATCATGGAACCAAATATGGCAAGAGCTTTCTTGCCATGTCATCCCCTGGTAGAAGGGCAAGATGAGGGCAAGAGAGACAAAAGGGAGCTGAACCTGTCCTTTTACAAGGAATCCACTCTTATTATTATAACCCACTCTCATGATAATGGCATTAACCTATTCATGAGTAAAAGGTTCTCATTACCTAATGATCTCTTAAAGATCTTACTTCTTAATACTGTCACAATGGCAATTAAATTTCAACATGAGTTTAGGAGACAAACATTTAAACTATAGCATCTAAAAAGACTAAATTCTTATCAAAAGTATCTTATCTGATCACAATGATATAAAGCTAGAAGTCAATAATAGGAGGCATTTCAGAAAATTCACAAATACAATGAAATTAAACAATACCCTCCTGAGCAGCCACTGGGTCAAAAAAGAAATTGGAAGAGAAATTTAAAAATTTCTTGAGAAATGGCAAGACAACATAGAAAAGTTTATGGAATACAGTGAAAGGAGTTCCAAAATGAAAGTTTATAGCAATAAATATATATACCAGGAAAGAAGAAAGATATTAATCTAATGTTTCACCTTAAGGAACTAGAAAAATAAGAACAAATAAAGCTCAAAGTTAATAGAAGGAAATAAAAATTAGAGAAGAGGCCAAGCATGGCAGCTCATACCTATAATCTGAGTACTTTGGGAGGCTGAGGCCGGTAGATAACCTGAGGTTAGGAGTTCAACACCAGCCCGGCCAACATGGTGAAACCCTGTCTCTACTAATAACTCAAAAATCAGCTGGGCATGGTGGCAGGCACCTGTAATCCCAGCTCCTCAGAAATCCCAGGCAGAATTGCTTGACCTTAGGAGGCAGAGGTTGCAGTGAGCCGAGATAGTGTTACTGCACTCCAGCCTGGGTGAAAGAGTGAAACTCTGTCTCCAAAAAAAAGAAAGAAAAGAAAATTAGAGAAGAAAAATAAAGACTAGAAAAACAATACAAAAGATCAATGAAATGAAAATTATTTTTTTGAAAAGATAAACAAAATTGACATACTTTTAGTTGGGTTAAGAAAAAAAAAGAAGACTCAATAAATAAAATCAGAAATATAAAATAAGTTATTAGGAGGTGGAGGTTGCAGTGATCCAAGATCACACGACTACACACCAACCAGGGCAACAAAGTGAAACTCCATCTCAAAAAAATAAAAATAAAAAAATAAAAATTAGAGAAGAAAAAATAAAGACTAGAAAAACAATACAAAAGATCAATGAAACCAAGAAAAATTTTTTGAAAAGATAAAATTGACAAACTTTTAGCTGAGCTAACTAAGGAAAAAAGGGAAGACTCAATAAATAAAATCAGAAATATTAAAGAAGATATAAGTGGTACAACATAAATACAAAGCATCATAAGGGACTACTATGACAATTATATGACAACAAATGGTATAATCTAAAAGAAATGGATAAATTCCTTAACATATACTGTCTACCAAAAAATTAATTATGAAGAAACAGAAAATCAGAAGAGGCCAATAATGCGTAGAGAGAGTGAGTCTGTAATAAAGAAGTCTCCAATCAAAGAAAAGCCCAAGGCTTGTAGCTTCACTGCTGAATTCTAGCAAACATTTAAAGAAAAACTAATACGATTTTTTTCTCTGTTACAAAAAACTGAAAAGGAGGGATGCTTCCATACTCATTTTATGAAGCCAGCATTACCCTGATGCCAAAGCCGGATAAGGATATTATTAAAAAAGAACACTATAGTCAAATATCTCTGATGAACAGAGATGCAAAAATCCTTAACAAAATACTATCAAATCAAATTCAATAGCACACTATAAAGACCATTCACCATGATTAAGTGTGATTCATCCCAGAGATGCAAAGATAGTCTCACATATGCAAATCAATATAGTAGTCCCTCCTTAACCAAGGTTTTGCTTTCCACAGTTTCAGTTACCCACTGAATATCCAAAAATATTAAACATAAAATTCCAGAAGTAATTCACAAGTTTTAAATTGCACCCTGTTCTGAGTAGCATGATAAAATCCTCCTCTGTCCTACTTCATCCTGCCTGGGACAGCAATCACCCCTTTGTCTAGCATATCCATGCTGTATATGCTACCCACAAATGAGTCAGTAGTATTCATCTCAGTTATCAGATAAAATGTTGCAGTATTGGCCAGGCATGGTAGCTCATATCTGTAATCCCAATACTTTGGGACCCCAAGGCTGTAGGATTGCTTGAGCCCAGGAGTTTGAGACTAGCCTGGGCAACAAAGTGAGATCTCTTCTGTACAAAAAATCATAAAATTAGCCAGGTGTGGTGGGTGTGCCTGTGATACCAGCTGCATTGGAGGCTGACGCAGGAGGATCAGAGGAAGTCAAGGCTGCAGTGAGGTGCATTCACAACACTGCACTCCAGTCTGGATGGCAGAACGAGACCCCATCTCAAGGAAAAAAAAAAGTTGTGATATTACAGTTCTTATGTTCAAATAACCCTTATTTTACTTAATAATGGCCCCAAAGCACAAGAGTAGTGATGCTGGCAATTTGGATATGTCAAAGAGAAGCTGTAAAAATGTTTCATTTATGTAAAAAGGTACGTTTTCAATAAGGAAAGAAAAAATTACATGGTGAGGCTGTTAAGGTCTACAGTAAGAATGAATCTTCTATCTGTGAAATTGTGAAGAAGGAAAAGGAAACTCATGCTCACTTTGCTGAAAGACCTTAAACTTCAAAAGCTGTGGTCACAGTGCATGCTACGTGCTAAGTTAAGATGAAAAAGCCAAGCCATTACATTTGTGTGTGTAGCAGGGAAATATGAACAGAAACATGATCTGATTGGTAATCAGGCTCAGTACTATCCAGGGTTTCAGGCATTCATTGACAGTCTTGAAGCATATCTTCTACATAGAAGAGAGGACTACCATAAATGTAATACATTACATTAACAGGATAAAGGACAAAAACTTTTATGATCATTCCAATACATGCAAAAAAGCAGTTGGCAAAATTCAACACCCTTTCATGATAAAAAAAAAAAAAACTCAATAAATTAGGTATAGAAGGAATGCACCTCCACATAATAAAGGCCATTTATTACAAACTCACAGCAAACAGCATACTCAATAGGGAAAAGTTGGAAGCTTTTCCTCAAAGATCTGGTACAAGGCAAAGATGTGCACCTTTTCTACTTCTATTCAACATAGTCCTGGAAGTCCTAGCAAAACAATTAGGCAAGAGAAATAAATGAAATTTCCCAAATCTGAAAAAAAGAAGCTAAATTGCACCTATTTGCAGACAACATAATCTTTTATATAGAAAACCCTAAAGACTTCACCAAAAATCCTTTAGAAATAACAAACAAATGCCGTAAAATTGTAGGATACAAAATCAATACATAAAAATTAGCATTTCTATACACTACCAGTAGAGTAGTAAAGGAAAAAAAATCAAGAAAACAATTTACAATAGAGACTAAAATAATACAACACTTAGGAATAAATCTAACAAAGGTAAAAGATCTCTATACTGAAAACTATAAAACACTGATGACAGAAATTGAAGAAGACACAAATAAATTGATAGCTATTCCATGTTTTTGGATTGGAAGAATTAATATTGTCAAAATGTCCATACTACTCAAAGTGATCTAAAAATTAAATGTAACCTCTATCAAAATACCAATGAAATTTTTTACAGAACTAGAAAAAACAATCATAAAATTCATAGGAAACCACAAAAGACTCCAAACAGCCATATTGAGTAAAAAGAACAAAGCTGGAGGCATCACACTATCTGACTTCAAAATATACTACAAACCTTAAGTAATCAGAACAGCATGGTACTGGCATAAAAATATACATATAGACCAATGGAACAGAATAGAGAGCCCAGAAATAAATCTATGCATTTATAGCCAACCGATTTTTTATGCAGGTGACAAGGACAGACTTAGAGAAAGAATAGTCTTTTCAGCAAATGGTGTTGGAAAAACTGAATATCCACATGCAGAAGAATAAATTTAGACCTTTATCTTATACCGTAACAAAAAAAAATCCCTTCAAAATTGATTAAAGATTCAATTGTAAAACACAAAACTACTATAAGAAAACCTAACAGGAAAGCTCCATGACATTGTTCTGGACAAGGATTTTTGAGAAAAACGTACATGCTGCAAAAGCAAAAACAGACAAATGGAGTTACTTCAAACTAAAAATTTACACAGAAAAAGAAACAATCAACAGAGTAAAGAGACGATGTACACAATGGGAGAAAATATTTGCAAACTTACATCTGATTAAGATGTAATATCCAAAATATATAAGTAACTCATTTTAATAGCAAGAAAACAAATAACCAGATTTTGAAAATGGGCAAAGAATCTTTATGTCTCTTTAAAGAAGACATACAGATGGTCAACAGGTATCTGAAAAATGTTCAACATCATTAATCATCAGGGAAATGCAAATTAAAACCACATGAGCTATCACCCTATACCTGTTAGAATGGCTATTATCAGAAGGACAAAAGACAACAAATACTGGCAAGATTGTGGAGAAAAGGGAACCCTTGCACACAGTTGGTGGCAACGTACATTAGTATAGCCATCATGGAAAACAATATAAAGGTTACTCAAAAAATTAAAAACAGAACTTCCATATGATCCAGCAATCCCACTACTAGATAAACATCCAGAGAAAATAAAATGAATATGCCAGAGAGGTATTTGCACTGCCATGTTCATTGCAGCATCATTCACAATAGCCAAGATATGAGATCAACCTATGTGTTTATCAAAAGATGAACAGACAACAAAAATGTGGTTTATACAATGGAATACTATTCAGCCATAAAAAGGAAATTTCTGTCATTTGCAACAATATAGATGAACCTGGAGGGCATTTTATTAAGTGAAATAAGCCAGGCACAGAACAAGTACTGTATGAACTCATTCATGAGGAATCTTAAAAAGTTGCTGTCATAAAGTAGAGAGTATGTAGGTAAGGTTACCAGGGGCTGGGGCAGTTGAGGAGGGAAAGATGGGAGACGTTGGTCAAAGGATACAAAATTTCAGTTATATAGGAGAAGTTCAAGCGACCTATTGTACAACATGGTAACTATAGGTAATAACAGTGTACAGATGTTTCTCGACTTAAAATTGGGTTACATCCCAGTACACCCATTGTAAAGTTAAAAAACAAAAACAAAACAAAACAAAAAAACATAAGTCAAACACTAGTATATGTCAGGGACCATTTGTATTGTGTTACTGAAAAATGGTAATATGGTGGATGTTAAGTGTTCTCACCATAAATATAACTATGTAAGGTAATGCATATGCTAATTAGCTATATTTAGTTATTCCACAATGCATATATACTTCAAAACATTATGTTGTACATGATAAATACAATTTTATTCATAAATTAAAAATAAAAGAAGAAAAGGTAGCAAATGATAAGAACCAACATGAGTGAGTCATATAATAAGTAAAGACAGGAGAGTATAATGGGTGGGTTACTGTGGATAAATGAAATAGAATTTCATAGAGAATAGAAGCTGTGGTGTGAATTTCAAGGATGGGCAGGGCTCAGTTAAGTGGAAAAGAATGGGGAAATTATCCTAGGGAGATCGCCCAGCATATACAAAGATCTGGAGACCGAATTCACATTTTATACAGTCTGGGAGACAAGTTTTTCAGAATAGAAGTTTTGATTTGAGAGCAAGAGGAGACAAATTTAGAGACGTATATTGAAGCCAGATTAGTAGAGGGTTTTAAGTATCAGGTTAAAGAATTTGGACTTTGTGCTGTAGACAGTGAGGAGTTATTAAAAGTTACTGGGTAATAAATTGACAGCTGCAAGACAACATTTAAAACATGTTTGTATAGAAACTATGTAAAAAATGAACTCTAAACCCGGCTCTGACAAATGAGGGGCCAATGTTGGGTGTAGAAAGTAAGTGGACCTTAGATGCTAAGCGTGGAGAAAATGGAATTGAGAATCTACAAGCAAAGGCGGATGGGTAGGTAGGTTTCAGGAACAAAACCGAATCCAGGATAAACAATTCAAAGGGAGCAACCAGAGAAAAGATTTGTGACTGATGGTCTAACAAAGTGTGGAGACTTGATCCAGCGTGATGAGAAAGCACTAAGTGGCGACAGTACTGAAATGGAAAGAATGCTGCAGATTTTCTGATCATAAGAAATGTAGAACCAAAGGTCAGAGAAGGCAAAATTCAAAATGAGTCCCTGGGAGCCACCCAATGGAGTCATAGAGAAAATGTTGCATCTATAGGAAAAGAGAATGCAGAAAGCTAATGGCACAGGAACTTATCTAATATGACAGGCATTTTAAAATGACAGAGTTAATTTGTTTTTCAAACACTGAATTCTAATGTAATGAGGTATCAAGGTGTGACATCTGAAGGACTGATTTGAGTTGGGTATGGGATACCACATGGAGGAATGGTGAGGATGGTGCACCACACTGAGGACAGGAACCTGGCCTTGCAGTTCCCTTCATCTCACACACACACACACACCCAGAGAGAGAGAGAGGAGAGGAAGAGAGAGAGAGAGAGAGAAGAGAGAGCAAGAGAGAGAGAGAGAGAGAGAGAGAGAAAGAGAGAAAGAGAGAGAGAGAGAGATTGATTTATCATTTATGTTCAGAATGGGTGTTTTTCTCCAAGTACTGGGAAGCAACTTGATGGCTGAACTTTTCTGACTACCTCAAGAAGGATGAGCTTCCATTCTTCTATGCTCACATTTAAAAAATCATTTTAGGAAGTATTTATTTCATTTCCATGGTATTTGCTTCTTACTGTTCAGAGATACTAGTTTGGCAGCAAAAGCATTTTTCCTGAACAGAAGCAAATGTCAAGTCTGGCTCAATCAATAGGCACAGCCAAAGGGTTAGCTTTAAATTTTATAACACAAGTAAATCTTACAAAATTCCTAGGATGAGAGAAGAATCAAAATAACCATGATTATAACAGAACTTGGCAACACTGGAAGAGGTTCTGCTATTAAGGGCTCACTTTACAAAGGAAATTGAAAGTACAGAATAATAAGGACAGAAGGTGCAGAAATGAGTTTTCTCTTGCAACATATATAAATGACAATGATTATATTAAAAATATATAGAAATGACCTTTTACTGCCTTGATTACTTATGAACAAGCTTCCATAGAATCTGTACCAACATAAAGCTATACAATTATAGAATTTCTCAAGTCACTGAGTACCAAAGTATAAGCACACTTCCTTAACAACTGACCTAAATTTTTTCTGAAATGGAATGAAAAAGAAATATTGTCTTTTGAAAATCCAGTTTCTAGTGTAGAATGGAAAATGCCCTATAATTGCTTACTCAACATTCTTGAAGGCAGAAAACAAACGCTGGCTGATAGAAGCTTTTCAAAAAATGTTTGGGACAAATAAATGAGTATTACAAATGGTGAGCAAAATGCTTTCTTTCTCTCTCGTGACACAATTTTGATTGGTTCTGTTAAAACAAATTTATAACAGTTCTTCATGGGTCAGAATATAAATCTATATTTATAGATTCTGAAATCCATTTTACTACTACATTTTGATACACACACACATAATACAAGATGCTATTTCATATCTCAATTTCTGTGGAAAGTGTGACTGAATGTTACTGAGGAGGCAGAGGTTGTCAACTTGCTCCATAATTCAATAACACACCAGGCATTGTTACATGGCAAACCTTGAAAATTAATTCAAAGCAGATAGCTAAGCATAATGCATAAGAACATTATTGATAAAGCTTGGAGAATAAGCCAAATGAGGGCCTCCCTTCATTAAAGGCTAATGGGGTTACAACTGCTCTATTAGGAAAATGGCAATAACTTTAAAACTTAAAGAGACCTCTAGAACTTTCCTTGTTAGATTTTTCTGTCATTCCTACCACCATCTTGAGGATTATATGCTTCTCTCATGCCTTTATATAGTTGGTTTGTTTCACTTCTCTTCTTGACAGAGTGATCTCTTTATTTCACCACAGCAGCTAGGAATAGTGCCTGGTAGATTCGAGAGTAATACACATTCTCTCTTTCAGCCAAGAATGCAGAGAAGACAGTTTAGAGAAAGGTCAGCACCTACTAGTGAAACCATCTTTGCAAAAATTGTAACATGAAAAGTTATGACAGTGAAAGAGATCTGATCTAACCAACATCTTGCCTTTAATCTCCAAAGTATACTTGGTTATTCCTGGGCTTGAGCCAAACTACTTTGGAAGAAACTTAGTTTACAGTTTAAGTGATAAGAGCCATTTCCCAAAATTAGACTACCTTTATAAAACTAATGAAAAGCTATCAGGGTAGGAGAATGAGAGGAGCCTGAAATCTGCTAAGATGTAGGCATAGTTAAACGATTACCAGCCATTATTCTGGAGGTCATAAGATTTGCAATTTTCCCAATTCACTATTGTACAATCTAAGATTGGCCTTTTAAGATGTCTTTTTAGGTTTCTGCATTTCTGACAACCTGATGGCCCCACCCAGACCCTGAACTCTTGGTTCCACCGGTCTGTCCTGGGGCCACCACCCAGAAAGGTGACTTAGTCGTTGGGGACCATTTTTCACATCCCTGTGATGGCATCCCCAACCAATCAGAAGCACTCATTCCACTACTCCCAACCCACCAAACTATCCTTAAAGCACCCTAGCCTCTGATTTTTGCAGGAGATTGATTTGAGTCGTAACTTTGTCTCCCGTGTAGCATAGCTGGCCTTCATCAATTAAATTCTTTATTGCAATGTCTCAATGAATTGGTTTTGCCTGTGCAGCAAGGATGATGAAGCCAATGGACAATTACATTGACAGTGCCTGTCAAAGACTGAAAAAAAATCTAGGTTCTTTCCTTTGTGAAGGAACAGTCAAATCCTTGCTCATAGCTTCACAGTTTTCCTTTATTCTCTTTGCTTCCCAATATTTTTAAACACTCTATTAAGAGTCTGATATAATAATACATAAAGAAAATATAATCATGAGGCTTCCGAGCCAATAAATATTCTGTAAGGTATTAGGTTTAATAATTTGGAGTGTAGGGCCACAACATACCCTTATGTCTCATTGATATCTACTTAAAGTTGAGAATCTTTTCTTCTCTCCCAGTCCTGCTCTTCTTATGTTGTTCTTAGCCCATCCTCTGGAAGACTGGTAATCTCGTGGGAACACTTGTATTTATGTTCTCTTCATAAGACACACATCAAAAAACATTTTAAACATAATCCCTCTCTCAAATTTTCCCACTACAATTCCAAATTTCAATGACATATTTATTCACGTTCCAGCTATGCAAGTTCTTTCTCTCCCGTGATCCTTTAACTTACTCTTTTTATCCTGTTATTTCATCTTTCTTTTTCAGTAACTTCAATTCATTTAATCTATTATAATGGCCTAAGAAAACAAAGCATTTTTGTTACTTCCACATGTATTTTCCTGGTTAAAAAAAAAAAAAAAAGACAAACTGAGTTGTACTTATTTTCTCATTTTGTTTACAATTTTCTTGGAGTTATATTTTTTTTCTGAAAGGCATATAATCTCCCTTTTATTCTCTCTGCTGCCATTAGTTTTGCTAATCACATAGTTCAGAATCAAGTGACACAACATTTGTGTTTCTGGCCAAAATGGAGTAATAGAGACCAAATTTACCCAGAAACCTGAAATTTAAAATATAGAATGCTGACTAAAACAACAACTTACAGGCCACTAGAGGTCAGGCAATGAGGAACAGTGACACATGAGGGAGAGATACAAACAAGAGGAGCCCTACAATTGCCCCAGGAGCAGCATTGAGAGAGTTTCCAGGCCATGGTGCAGGGAGGAAACTCAGGTGAAATCCAGCAGATCTCTAAGTTGTAGAGACAGAGTTGAGAGTCCAGGGAGACCAGGCAGTTAGAATTCACAGGATAATACAGCAAAGAGGATAAATCTGCACAAAAGAAAATTCAGAAGGTCTACAGAAGGTTGTCTTTGAGAATTCAGCTTAGCATTGATCAGTACATTTATGTGACGAAACTACCTGACGCCAAGGAAAGAATGACCTGAAAACAATTACAGATAATAGTTCTGGGCTTTTACACAGGAACAGGAATAGTTTCTGTTCACACCAGTCAGACTGGAAAACCTCAACATTTATGGGGCAATGTGTAGAACACATGTAAGGGACTTACTTCAGTAGCAGGAATTAGCCCTGAGCTAAGCACTGCTCCTGTCCCAACTGAAAAATCTTAAAAACAAGACCTTAAAATGTAAAACTTGGTCAAAGTTAATTTACTATACCTCAGAACAAATCACAAGAAATTTATAGAAATTCAGTATCTGAAACCTAAAAAAAAAAAGAAAATTCACAATGTCTAATATAAAAAAAAAAAAAAAAAAAAAACAGAGGAATTAAAAAAAAAAAAAAAAAAAAAAAAAAAAAAAATCCAGAATAGGAGGCTGAGAACTCTCACTCCACCCACAGAGCATCGAATAAACATCTATACATGAATCAACATTCTTTGAGAAAAATGCAGAAACTAGTGGAGAGATTTCTGTATACTGGAAGGCTGAGAAAATTCCCACTTCAGCACAGGTAAGAAAAGCTGAGACATAGTCTCATTCACACCATAAACCCTACCCTCGGCCCAGCACTATATAATTGGGAGAACCTCCATCTCTCAGTTTCTCCCTGAGGAGTACAAAGCTTGAACCATACATACAGTACCCCAATTTTAAAAACCACTACCAGACGAAATGACTCCTAACTTGCCTCTCTCTGAAAGTTGATGGGGCCCAGCATTTATTAGCCTCTGGAATGGCAAAGAACAGAGGCAGCTTTAAACAGGCACTCAAGCATTTCCCGTGCTTCTCCCCACTGGCTTAGCACAGAGTGAGCAAGTGACAAAGCCCAGCTCCCAGCTTTTTCCTAGAAGGGGTTGGCTTGCACATCAAATGCCTGACTTTTCCAGCTGCTGCCCAAGGGTCTGGCTTCTAACTAGCCTGTATCTGGAAGTCAATAGAGCAGGCAATTACTAGTCTCCAGGGAGTTTAAATGGGTATGTAGACACTTCCCACAGCTCCTTCCTCCAGCGCACTCTGGCAAAGAAACGAAACCTCTAGCTTCTCCCTGGAAGGAGTTGAACTCACAATGAATGCCCTGATTTTTTCATCTGCTGTTTGGGAGTCTGGTTACTAACCCACCTAATTGGAGAGCTGATAGGGCCCAATATTCACTGGTCACTTGGAGTCTCCAGAGAACAAAAGCAGTGGTTTTGAATGGCCTTGCAGGCTCTTCCCATGACTCCTCCTGCCAGCTCATTTTACCAAAAATGCACAGCTCTCAGATTCTCCCTGGAAGGGATTATACTACACATCTAGTACCTTGACTTTTCCAGCTGCTATACAATGTATGAAATTTAAAATTTACCAAGTAGGCTTCATGGAAGATTAGAAATTACAAAACAAAAGATGAGTGAACATAAAAACATGTCAATAGAAACTATCCAATATAAAACACAGAAAGAAAAGAAAAAATAAGTGAAAAAAAAAAGGAACTATGAGAAAACTACAAGTTGCCTAATATACATGTCATCTGAATCTCCAGAGAAGGAAGGGGAAAGGGTAAAAAATGTTTGAAAAAATAAATAGTAAATTTTTAACCAAATTTGCTGAAAATTATAAACCCACAGATTCAGGAATCTTAATAAACTCCAAGCACTAGAAGAATGATGAAAACGACACCAAGAAATATTATAATCAAATTGCTCAAAGTAAGTTTAAAGAAAAACATGACAAAAGCAGTTAGAAACAAAGACATGTTACATACAGAGGAATAAATATAAAGATGTCATCAAAATTTTGGTAAAAAAACAGTATTGTTGAAAATACAATGAAGTGTAACATTTTTAAAGTCCTCAAAAATTACTGTAATCTAAAAATTTCATGTTCAGTGAAAAAACATTTAAAAAACAAAGATATAATTTTGACATAAAAATTAAAAGAACATTTATTGTAAGACTTTCACTACAAGAAGTGTTATGGGATTTCCACTAGGCAGAAGTAAAATGATACCAGGTGGAAATACAGATCTACACAAAGAAATAAAGGACATCAGAAAAATGTTAACTACATGGGTAAATGTTTCTTATTATTTAAATCTATTTCAAAGTTAATTGGCTGTTTAAACAAAAATAATGTAGTATGGGCTTTATAACATATAAAAGTAAAATTTATGATGACATTAGCACAAAGGTCAAAAGGGAAGAAATATAAATGTAAGGCTCTTAAAGCACATAAAGTGTGGTAATATCACTCGATATTTGATTGTGATGACTCATAATCTTAAATAATGTATATCATTTTAAAGATGTACATTAAAAAAACTAACGGTAACATGGAATCATAGAAAATTCAATAAATAAAAAATGAAGCACAATAAAAAGAAAATGGATATATATATATAAAGAACAAATATCAACATTCTATACATTTAAATCTAACCATATTAATAATCACATTAAATGTAAGTGATATAAATACACAAAAGGCAGAGACTGTAAGAACAGATTAAAAGGCAACACTCAATTGTATGATGCCTACAAAAAAGCACTTTAAATGTAAAGTGAGGAATAAGTAAAAAAGTAAAAGAACAAAAAATATCGTGCTTATACTAGTCAAAAGAAAGCTACAGTGGCTATATTAATATCACACAAAATTTCAGAAGTAAATATATTACTAGGGATTACATACGTTACTTCATAATGGCAAAGAGATCAATTCATCAAAAAAGACATAGAAATCCTAAATATTTATGTACCTAACACAAAACTGCAAAATGTATTAAGAAAAAAACTGATAGAATTTCAAGGAGAAAAAGAAAAACTCCAAATTGTGATTACAAACTTCAACATTTCTCTCCCAGTAAGTGATAGAGCCATTGGACAAAAAAATTTAGTAAATGACATAGAAGATGTAACATAATCAACCAACTTGACCTGATGGAAACATATAGAACATTTTACCCAACATTAGAATACATATACTGTTCAAAGACACATGGGACATATACTAAGACAGGCCATACTATCTACCATAAAATAAGTCTCAATACTTTAAAATGCTACAAGCAACACAAAGTACGTTCTGTAACCACAGCAGAATTAAATTAGAAATGAATAACAGAAAGCCCACTAGAAAGTCTCCATATATTTGGAAACCAAATATCATACTTCTGAATAACTCACTGGTTTAAGAATAAATTAAAAGAGAAATGAGAAAGTGTTT
>NW_016107352.1:2573709-2652164 GCF_001604975.1 Cebus imitator | reverse complement strand
AAAAAAAAAAAAAAAAAAGCAAAGTCAATACCAAGTAAGTAGGAGAAAAAGAAATAATTAAGATCAGAGTAAAAACCAATGAAATTGCAGATAGAAAAAAAAATCATTGAAACCAAATACTGGATCTTTGAGAAGATCAATAAAATTAATAAACCTCCAGCCATACTTCTTAGAGGAAAAAGAGAGAACACAAAATTTATCAATATCAGGAAGGAGATAAATAAATATATATAGATTCTGCAGGTATTAAAGGGATGATAAGAAAATATTATACACAATTTTAGGCCAATATATTTGTCTATGAAGATGAAGTAGGCACATTACTTGAAAGACACAAACTCTGAGGGCTAATCAGCAAAATATAGATAACCTCAATAGTGCTATCACTGTTAAAGTTATTGAATGTGTAGTTTAAAACCTCCTCCAAGGCTGGGCATGAATGCCTACGCCTGTAATTCCAGCACTTTGAGAGGTGGGCAGATCACTTGAGGCTAGGAGTGCAAAACCAGCCTGGCCAACATGGGGAAACCTCATCTCTATTAAAAATACAAGTTAGTCGGGTGTGTGGCACACGCCTGTAGTCTCTGCTACTCAGGAGGCTGAGGCCTGAGAATCACTTGAACCTGGGAGGTGGAGGCTGCAGTGAGTCAAGATCGCACCACTGCACTCCAGGCTGGTGACAAAGCAAGACACTGTCTCAAAACAAAACAAAACAATAAAACCTTCTTCACAATAATATTCCAAATCCAAATGATTTTGTAGGTGAATTGTATTCTACCAGATACTAATCACTTAAAAATTGAAATTATGTTAACAAAAGCATGATCCATAAAAGAACAAATCTGTAAATTGTAATTTGTCAAAATTAAAATGGTTTGCTATTTTAAAGACACTGTTAAGAGAATGAAAATGACAGGTCACAATCTGAGAGAAAGTATTAACAAATTACATACCTGATAAAGCATTTTATCCAGAACTTAGGAAGAACTTTCAAAATCAATTATGACAAAACAACCCAACTCAAAAACAACATATAAGAGTAACAGATTTAAGCAGACATTTCATCAGATACCTCCCTCTACTGGGAGGTATTTACCCAAAACAAATGAAAGGATATGTGTATTTGTGCATGAATGTTTATGGCAGTTCTATTTGTAATGGGCAAAAATTGTAAACAACCCAATGTATATAAAAAGTGATTGGATAAACAAACTGTGGTATTTCCATGCAATGGAATACCACTCAGGAATAAAAAGGATTGAGTTGTTTATATACACTTAACCTGAATGAATCTCAAAATAATCATTCTGAATGAAGTCAGTCAGTCAAAGGAGTACCTCCTGGATGATTTCATTTATATGACAATCTAGGAAATGCAAATTAATGTATAGTGACAGAAGCAACAATGTAGATTACAAAGGGGCATGAGGAAACTCTTGGAGCTGAATAATGTTTTCACTACCTTGATTGTGGTGATAATTTCATGGATGTGTATACATGTCAAAATCCATCAATTTGAATAGTTTAAATGTGTAGTTTATTTAAAGGCAGTTATACTTCAGTAAAGGTGTTAAATTCAGTGACAGATCAAGCTATGGATTATGGTCATTCCCATGCCACAGCTCAAGGAGGCGAAATAAAACTCTCTACAAAAATCTAGAAATTTTCATTATGGTGATATTTGAAATAATGTCATCTCTCAAATATTCTCTGAAAACACCTTCAAACTCTCTAAGATAAGCCACTCACACATAGGCAGACGGCATTTAACCTAACATGCAAACAGTCCTTCAGCCTCCTTTTACACCTACAGTAGGCATTGAAATTGATAGAACCTCAGAGATATATGCCCAGGAATCTCAGGAATTCAAAATGAATAATAAATGAATGCATGCCTAGTTTGGGATATATTGGTTTATATTTAGAAAGTGAACAGAAAGTCTCCTATCTTCTCTCTCCAACTCACTGGGTTCACGCTGAAGTATATTGCAGCAGGTACGGTGGGGTCACAGATATACTATGTAAGGTGGGGCCACAGATATACTATCTCCCTAGAATAAGTCACAAGTTTTAATCTGCATAGTCAACAGTGAATTTTTTGCTTGGAAAACTGATATAAATGGGAAAATTCTTAACTATTTCACATCAGCAAGTGTAATTTAGCACTGCTGCAATCTGTCTAAAAATCTGTTAATTTAAATGCATAGGGTAGTCTGCCAATTCTCTACCCCGCCTTTTTTTTTAACATAATTTTGAAGAACTGCATTCTGAAGTTCCCCTGAACTATAACTTACTATATATTCGCTGTCTTATTAAACCATATCTCTTGGTTATTTAAATAATACATATAGAAATATAACATAAATGAACCACGTAACTAAACAGCCAAGAATTTAGTAAGCTTAAAAAAAAAATAGTGCATCAGTTATCTAAATGTTAGGATATTTTCCTGGCTTAGTGTTGTCATAAATCAGCTAAGAATTTTTGCATATGTAAAGGGTCACAGACAGATGGCATTTAACCTAACATGCAAATAGTCCTTCCACCTCCTTTTATACCTACAGTAGGCACTGAAACTGATAGAACCACAGAGATACATGCCCAGGAATCTCAGAAATTCAAAATAAATAATAAATAAATGCCTAGTTTGGGATATGTCGGTTTATATTTAGAAAGAAAAGATAATGGTTTCATAAAATGTGGTTATGAAATTTGCTATTCACTTAGAGAAACCCAGTGCTGCGTCGGTAAATGGATAATAACTTGCTTGTAGGAAAGGAGGCAATTTCTGTAGTGTAAATACTTCCAATGTGGCTGATTTCCAGCGGATTTAACTGAATGTGAAGTGAGAAGAGAAATCCACAATCAGTTCTCCTGAGCTGCATGACCAGCTGATACAAGCACCCCACTAGAAAATCTCATGTGTGAATACAGCTAACTCCAATCCTATAATGGAAATAAACTGAGTTTCTAGGACATGTCTGTGTGTTTTATTCAACTCAAAGTCTTCATCTCTGAAATTTTCTTGTAACTTGTGATAATACATTTCCATCTGAAAAAAATGATCTTTAGGACATAGGAGACATCTTTAGATCAAGGTATTCAATTAATTTGCTTTTTTTTTTTTTAACAGAAATCTTTAACTGTTCAAACTTAATTCAAATTAAGTGCTTAATGTGAGTTCCCCAAAAACTGAAAAGAAAGTAAACAAACAAGACACAATATTTTAATACTGATCTTAGACAAAAGTTAACCTAAGGCAACTTGTTAGTAAAGGGGAGGATGGTTACGATAACGTCAAACGTATCTCCCATTGCAGAACTTGTGTGCCCCACTTTTAAGTAAATGTGTGGGTTTACGTTTGATTTTTGTTTGGGGGACTGCTGTTTTGCAGTAATAGGAATTAATAAGGAGAAATCAGAAGCCATCTTTTTGTGGTGTTTTCCACAAAGAGAGACTTTATTCAAAGCTTTATAAGGAAAACTGACAGAATGAAATGAACTTATCAAACCAGAAGTTCAGCAAAAGGGGAGAACACAAGAGCAACAACAGCTCCAGCATTTCAACACAACTGTAGCAAAGAAATAATAAAAGGAGTAACAAAAGAGCAGACATATACCCAAGTTCTGAGTCTGACTGCAGCTGGAGCACTGAGGGGTCTGTGTCCCACTGCAGGGTCCTAATTGTGCAGCACAAAGGAAAAAGAACACAGAGAATTAACAAAAGGGGAGGGCAACAAACCAAACCAAACTATGTCATTCATCAAGGCAAGAGCATATACAATACATACACAGAACATGTCCCCTCTCCATCCCCTCCACCCCCAGTGACTATCGAACAACAAGAGAAAGTGAGGAGCCATCCTTTCCTGCAAACATCTGTTTAATATTGGGAACTATGGCTGTTTTCATGAAAGAAAGTTGAGAGCCATGTATTCAAACTCCACACACACCCTCACCCTTGGTTTTATATTGAAGTCTCATTGATTTGAGCATGTAAACTACTGCATGTATCTCTGACACCCCAGAGCCCATCCACATCTGGGAGCTCCAAGCATCTTCTATGTGATGAAAAGAACTAAACACAAGGCTGCAAATGGGTCAGAGCAGGGGTATGACTACAGAGCCTCGTGAATAACTAGGCTTCCTTGGATCAGGTACTGCAAATATAATGCATTGGATTTTGAGACTCATGGGTACTTCTATGCTTATTTATAAATAGTACACCAAGATGGTCACCAACAATATCATTTCTTTCTAAGATGTCAGGGACTGATTATATCTTATATATTTTTAAACATTGCACAAGCAATAGCACAAAGTATCAATAGTTACCAAAGCATCCAATTTTCCTTGTTATTTCTCCTTCAGAATAAGAGGGGATAAATGACTCTTCTATAAATAGAGCACATGCAAGGACCTTTTTCAGCCAGGCTCTTTAAATTTTCTGCACAGAACTGATTCCGGTGCATCTCACACGCCAACTAATGGACAGCACAGACTTTGGGAGCAGGCTTCTGTGATTCAAATCTTGCCTCTGTGACTTATCAGCTGTGTGACATTGAGCATGCTGTTTAATAAGTTCTCAGTCCCTGCATCCTTTTGTTTACTCCGTAGCCCACAGACCAGTAGCATCAGCATCTCCTGGGAGTTTATTAGAAATGCAGAAACTCACATACCACCCCAGACTTTCTGACTCTATATTACAATTTAACAAGTTCCCCAGGCAATCCATGGACACTCTATATTTGAGAAGCCCTGCTCAGTTTCCTTGTCTGTAAATACTTACTGTGGCTTATAGGATAACTTACGAACTGGCCTTCAGCAATCTTCCAAACTTCTCTCTAACCATTCATTCACTCATATTATGTCAACTCTGCACACTCTTTAATGTTCTTCCCTTAAAGATCTGCACGGCTTATGACTTTGCTTCTTTTGTGTCTTGGCTCAAGTGCTACCTCCTCAAAGAGGCTTCCCTGCTTCAACACCTGATCTCAAGTATCACTTCCTTATCACTCTTCATTTCCTTCCTTTCCCCTGCTTTATTTCCTTCATGGCGCTTATCTTTACTTACGATTGTCTTGTATATCAGTTTATTTGTTTTTGTTTGTTGTCTGACTTTAGACTTAAGCCTCTAGTGGCAGGGGTGACCACATCTCTAGAATATGGGGATACGCCTAGAACTGTATCTGGCATATGCTTATATAATACTATTTGTTGAATGAATGAATCTTTTGCTGGTTTTCCACAAGGATTAAATGCAAGTGTACCTATAAAGAACATAGTAGCCATATGACAAACAGCAGCTGCTTTTATGCCACAACCACTCTATCTACTCTTAATGTTTTTTTGAGTCAATCCTTACCTATTTGACAGATCGCATATTACCCTTCCTGCAGAAGTAGCAGAATACAGATTCACAGCTTTCCTTCTATGCTCTGGCTGTGCTCTTGTCTTTTCACATATAACCTCTGAAACACTAAAACTGAAGGCCAATGAGACACTAACTGGCCAGTGTTACTTAGACCAGTGCTTATAAAATTTTAATGCACATACAGATACCTGGAAACACTGCTAAAATGCAGTCTGACTTAGTAGGTCTGGGGTGGCCCAAGACTCTGCATTTCAGACAAGCTCCAGGAGATACAGATGTTGCTGCTCTGTGGGCCACACTCTGAGCAGCAAGAACTTGATTTAGGCAAGTGGTTCTCAAACTTTCATGTTCATCGGAATGACTTATTAAGGCTTATTAAAATACAGAATGCTGATCCCCAACCCTAGAAATTCTGATTCAGCAGATCTGGAGTGGGGCCTAAGAACTTGTAGTTCCAACAAGTTTCCAGGTGATGTTTAAAAGGGTGATCATGGGACCACCTTTGGGGAATGACAGAGCTAGACTATTGCTTTTAGTAGTCAGCATGTAGAAAGCATCACTGATTCTAAACTTCTGATTTGCTCAAGCCTGGCCTTAGGCCTAGGCCACCTCTAGACCAATTAAACCAGAATGTCTGGGGTTGGACCCAGGCATCTGTATTTTTTTTAAACTTTCCATGGGATTCTAATATGCAGCCAGGGGTGAGAACCCCTGCTCTGAATTCATTCTCTGCTGAAGAAAATTAGCCCTTTCTGCTTCTGGGCACTGATTCTTTAACCTCAGCTCAAATGGTTAAAGTAATGGAATATGTTAACATAATTCATACTTGCTGTTCACATATCTCTGAGGATCAAATTTAAGAGCATTTCTTTTGCTGTAGACAAAAGAGCTGCTTCTGGCTCTTGCTGATTGTAAGAAGCTTTCTTTGCAAGGAGTGGGACCAGCTATTTGCCCTCCATTTTCCTTGAGGTTTCTGATGGGCTGAACTTTAGTGACCTTTTCCACTTCTCCCAGCAGCTCCCGATGGTCTGGCTCTTCTGATACTGATTGGACAGATTACCTGAACTCACTGTACCCTTGAAAAGTATAAATAGTGATTCTATGAGAATCATCCAATTAAGAAGTCCGCAGATTAATACTGGGGAGTTTGCATTTACTTGGCCAGAAAAACAAAGGTGGGAGTGTAACACAATAAGAGCCTTGCCTCCTGGCACACCTACGTTATTCAGTAAGAGATCATAGTTATTGTCAGTAACAAGCTGTGGGGTAGGGGGTGAAGCCAAGGATGCTACTATCAAGTGTGACAGTTTTATTATCTTTTCATTTTTCCCATTATTATCTGTGGGGTGGTTCCTTTCAAGGAATATGCCAATATGTAAAGGGTTTTGAAAGAAACTTAAAACCAATATGCAAAATGGGCAAAGGTTGTTTATATTTCCAGGGATAGCCTAGAAATATGTATTAAACATTCGCCAAATTCCTTCTATGTAAACCGTGTAGGACAGCTTCCCCACAGACAGCAGCATTTTAGAGAGGACCGCACCTGGCCCAGGGTGGGAGGTCTGTGTCCTGGATGTGGCTCCACTGTGTCATCAGGCAAATCTCCTTTTGTCCCCAGCAAATGAGGGTGCAGGCCTTGAGGTCCTTTAACATTCTTCTCTGCCTGATGTTTTAAAATCTAGGATGATTATTCAACTGCCTTTTAGCTTTTTCTTCTCCAGTTAGAATACTTTATTTAATCAATGGGCAGAGATCTTATTTTCCAGCCATTTTAACAAGTAATTGTATCCCTGAAAATAAAATTATGGTTTCCCTGCAGCTTCTGGTCAGTTTGAAATTTTGCCAGGTAGTTTCTTTATAAAATGAAAGAAGTAGTGAAATTTTAAGTAAATTTATAGGAACATAATAGGCTATCACAAATTATTTTCATATAGAAATCACTCTGTTTGCTATAATAATTAGTTCTATTTTTAGTAATTTCTGGAATGGCTCAATCAATGCATGCAAAGGAGAGAAGATTTTTATAAAAACATTCATTTACTTATTCAAAAAACATCTATTAAGAACTTAAAATACAAAATACTGTAACAGAGGGTTGAAAAATGTTCAAGGAACCTACAGTTCTTATGAGGAGGTAAAACATAGGTAACTAGGCCTGGTATGGTGGTTCATGCCTGTAAGCCCAGCACTTTGGGAGGCCGAGACAGGCAGACTGCTGAAGCCCAGGAGTTCAAGACCAGCCTGAGTGACACGGTGAAATCCTGCATCTACAAAAATATACAGAAACTAGCCGGGTATGGTGGCAGTCGCTCGTGGTCCCAGCTACTAGGGAGGCTGAGGTGGGAGGATAGCTTGAGCCTGGGAAGCAGAGGTTGCAGTGAGCTGAGATCATGCCACTGCACTCCAGCCTGGGTGACAGAGTAAGACCCTGTCTCAAAAATACCCACAAAACATACACAGGTGTGTGTGTCTATGTGTATATATATATACATACAGAGAGAGAGAGAGAGAGAGAGAGTTTAGTGGCACAAGACCAAAAGTAAAACTTGCCATATAAGCAGTACCATACGTATGCTGAGGGACATGAAATTAGCACTTAAGAATTTTACATTTTGGTAAATGAGACATATGAATATTTATGCCTAATAATATACCAATAACATATAAAAGGAAGAAAGTAGCTCTCATCACTTGCTCAGAGACAGGCACAGTTTAAAGTTTCAATAAATATGAGCTGGAAATATTAATAAATGCCATAAGAAAAACAGATTAAGAATAGTAATCATTATAATTTCCCTTCACTTCGTGTTTGCTCCATGCCAGTCAGCCAGGCATTGGACTGCATTTTCATCATCCTTTGGAAGCCACAGCAGGAGACACACTTCCTCTAAAAAGATCAGAGATTCCATTTGAACTGGTCTTGAAGGAAGAGGTAGGATTTGGGCCTAAATTCATTTTCATCAGTGCTTAGTTTATGGGACTTAGGTGGCTGAGTTAGTCTACCAGGTCTTATAAGACTGCTATATTTTAGATGCCAACTTAGTAATTTGTTGTGAGAATAATAACCAGCCAGAAAAATACATAAGCCTGACAAAGTCTTCTCTCCTTGAAGAGAAGGCAGATGTCCAGGAATATCTCTGGGACTAGAGTAGGTGATGCTGAACGTTTAACTACGACAGCTTCTCCTGCCCTCCCCCACCATGTCCTCATCTTTCCCCAAGACCAGATATCATCCTCGCTGCTACCCAAGTCTCCCCTTTCTGGAGTTCCTGGGATGACCAAACTAGCCCTTGTTGTTTGACACAATCTTTCCTTAACTATGTCAATTAAATTTTTGTCTAGTATTCCCTACTGGGGAACCATCCTGGTGTTGTTTGTTTGCTTATTTTCATGAGTTGCATTTGGCTGCTCTGATTAGTTTTGACTGATTTCTTAAGTTAACTTTCTGAGGGTCTTTCTAAGTGGGATCTCTGATCTTCATTTTATAGGACCCCTGTTATGTGTTCAGATACTAAACAGCCCAATAATTCTGCACCTACTCTGGACTCAGGGGCACTGTTATGGTTCTATGTTCCCAGGGTTGGATTGGCAGTTTTGGACATGCCAATTAAGGTCACATTTCCTAACTTTTTTCAAAATACAGAAGTTTCCCAACATGGAAAATAATCACTCGCTTATTAGATCTTGAACATACTAGATATTGTAGCCTCTGGCATCTTATCCAAAAATGCCTACCATATAGTAATTTATAATTTGTGGGTCAATTTGTTTTTCAATATTTTTTAAAAACGAATAGACAAACATCAAAATTCTTCAAACCCGAAGTAACCTACTAAGAGACAAACAGAACTTCATATTTTAAACCTTTTACTGATTCATTGCTTTGTAGTTTCTTATAAAATTCCCCTTTCATTGGCTCAATTTTATTTGCTCAGTTTCAGTTTATTAGACAGAAAGAAGTGAAAATTTAAAAAAATCCTTGGCTATGGGTTGAAAGTATAACTTAGGAGTAAAAGACATATGTCTGTGTTGCATATACCCTGCACTCTGATAAGTAGGTAATTTCTTCCTGTTCAGCTTTTACCTAAAGCAAGTTGGTAATTTCCATTCTTTTTTCCATCTTTATTAGACTTCAGAGCAGAAAGCCTTAGAATTATTTCCTTAAGGGTGTTTTTTGTTGTTGTTGTTGGTTTTTTGTTCTTGTTGTTTTGTTATGTTTTGTTTTGTTTTGTTTTTTTACTGTTTCTAGTCTTTGGCTATAAGAAAGAGATGTCCAATAAATATTTGGAAGGCAGTAGTTAACAAATCTCTTATTTGTAATGCTAACACTCAGTGTGGCTAAGGCACTTTCATACACTGTTGGCAGCATTTAAATTAGTAAAGTTCTTCGGGAAGTAATATGCCAATATGTGGCAGAAAGCATAAAAAATAGAATTACCCTGGACTAGTGTTGCTCCCAGGAACTCAGCCTATGAAAATAAAACAGCATCGGTAATAACAAAAAAATGATAATAATGATTATGATGATGATAACTACCTATAAATCATCAAATCCCATGGTCAATTCTTGTTCCTTATCTTTGCTCTCTCTTATTTTTGTCACTATTGGCTCCTTGGCATAGTCTTTCTTTTCATTTCCATGGCCCTAAAATCTTGTTTCTTTTCCTCCTACTCTGTGTTTTTGGCAGTACCTTTACTCTTTCCATTCCAATTAAGACAGGCATTCTCCAATCCGGAGTCTGTCTTCTCTTCTCACCTCTGTACTCTTAACCCTAGGCAATCACATAGATGTCCATATATCTTCTGCAAAATAACCCCAAAGTCCTTATTACCATTGAGTTCTTCTCTGAGTACACATATTTGAGCGCTATAACTACACAGCAGCATTTCCTTAGATTCAAATTAAATGTCTCAATTTACTTGCTCTTTAGAAGTAAGATGCATCTGTATATTCCTTGAAGGTCTAGTATAGTATCTGATAGACAGTAAATTCTTAACTGTTACTGAATGACTAGATGAATGAATGAACAAATGAATATTCTTTACCTGACTTTTCTGTAGATGGGTGTGACATGTAAGGGCAAGTTGATTCCAAAAGAAATAGTTTTTACTTTTTTATTAAAAAATGCAATAATAAATCAAGACATGTCTGCCTAACTCTCTTAATATCCACCAAAGCACTTATAGAAAACTCAGTCTTACTCAGCCTGATGTCACCACATGGTCGCCAGGGAGTTTTCAGACTCACTTCCATACTGAAGAAGGGAAGTGTATCTTATCTAATAAAAATGCTGACCACTGGATAGGCATGATGGCTCATGCCTGTAATCTCAGCACTTTGGGAGGCTGAGTCAGGAGGATCACTTGAGACTAGGAGTTCAAGATCAGCCTGGGCAACATAGCAAGACTGTCTCTGTGTGTGGGGAGGCGGACAAACAAAACAAAACAAAACAAAACACTATATATATACGTGTATATACGTATATATACACGTATATATACGTGTATATATACGTATATATAGATATATATATATCTATATATACGTATATATATATAGTTTTTTTTTTTTTTTAATGCTCACCATATTGCTGATTTGTGCTCAAAAACAAAAGAGGTCCAGCCATCTTCTCTATCAAGTGAACTTAGTAACTTTAATTAGTCCCTGAAGCAACTGTGCTAGAACTCAAATTTTCATGTTCTTCCTTTTCTCTCTAAGATGGAGAGAAAGCTGAAGGGCAAAATGCAGAGCTTTTCTGAGTCCTACAGTTTCTCTGAGCTCTTGTTCCACATGTCTTCTCTGTCAAACAAATCACTAGTGACTAATCAGCCAGTGAAAACAGTTTGAGACTATGTAAGCACAGTGCCAAACAGAAAATATCTAGTCAATGCCATCACTAAATATCTAATTTTTAAAATGCCATTTCCAAAAGTAATACACGGAATAATAAGGACATTTTAAAATCCATCATATCACTCAATATGTCACATTCATTGAAGTGATGTTAGTTAAGAAAGGATGGTATTTAAATAATGAGTTAATGTTTTACTTCCTGGCCTCAATTTCTTCCTTACTTAGGACTGGCAATGATGACAAAGATTTTCTGATGTCAGAAATGAAAGTGGAACAGTGAAATACACACTTACATCAAGCTTTTTTTAAAAAAAGTATTTTTCTTAATTTATGGTGAGAGAATTTTCCATCTGGTGGCTAACACCTGAGCCCCTATATGAAGCTCCAGTGCGAGCCGCACTAAGCCACATGGGAAGTCCATCAGAGCTGAATTCATTAAGAAATGTAGGACTTCTCATCATAGAAAAGAGCATGTTTTCCCAAAATCTTACACAGAAGTCCTGCTGTCAAGCAAGCAGTTTCTCTAGAAGAAAACTCAGCCACCCCTTCCTAAAATAGATGCTTACTGTGTTACTATAACCATATGGGTACATACAGTATACTTTGCCTGAAGACGATGATATAAAAAATTTTGAACTTCTTATGCTGCATAAAGAGAAAAACCTACAGTGTAAAAATCTTATTTTAATTTCCAAGGAGACTGACTTTTAACCAACCTTGAATTAGTGACTTCAGTCTCCCTGAAGTCCAATTAGCTGGTAGCATCCTATCAACTTTTTATATAGTGATATTTAAAAAATTTTTTGTATAAGCAAAATTTTAAGTCTTATTAAATTTCCCCCATAGTCTTGTATTATTTTATTATGTTTTTCACCTCTACTAATACTTCCTTTATGCCTTCCATTTAACCTCTGATTTATCAGAGCATCTTGGAAGATGATGATGCTTTTACCCAAATGGGTCAAGTCCTTTGAGGCCTATGCAGTTCTAAAGAATCCTGCAGAATCTGACGGTGGATAGAGGTGAAGGTCCTAAGGATTTCTTTTGAATATTATGCCAAGGTGGCCTCAGAGCACATTTTTCTTTCCTGAAGTCACTCAAAAATAAGGTGGTAACTATATGCAGACAGGACAAGTTGCCCACAACAAATTATTGCACCCCAAAAACAAATATCTAAATTTTACCAGTTTTCTGTCAATGAGAAACTGAATAGTAACTATATGGGGGCCCAGTGCTCAAGCTGAAGAGAGAAGATTGAAGAAATCTGTTCCTTTGTCCCTGAATTCTAATCTGGAATACACATGAAGCTGAAACCCAAAGTGACTTTTAATCCATTCCATTTGTACCATCGTTCTCCTGTCATGTGCTTCAGAAGACATTTCTCCACCTGCTGCATTCAAGGTACCCTAGGGAGGGGCCTCACCTCCCTAGAGAAAATCTACAAATATTAGGGTTTTGGATTAATAAACGCTGCTAATTGTGAGAATAGCCATCAATTTTAAATACTACGGTATTTTACTGGGGCCAAGTGGGGGAAATTTGAAGATAGTATAGATACTTAGATAAGATGAAAATATATTGAAGTATAAAAATACAGATGCTTGATTGGAAAAGCAGGTTCAACAGTTTTCACAGTAAGATGTCATTTATCATTACACATGATGGCATATATATTATATAAAAGAATAAGCACTAAGATGCTAAGAGTGCTAATCTCTGGTGGTGGGAACATGACGTTTTTATTTTGTTGTTTTTGTTCACTTATATTTTCCAGCTGTATAAAATGCACATATGTTGTTTATGTAATACTAAGAGATTTTTAGGCTGAGCACAGTGGCTTCTGTCTGTAATCCCAGCACTTTGGGAGGGAGAGGCAGGAGGATCCCAGCACTTTGGGATGGAGAGGGGGGAGAATCACTTGAGACCATGAGTGCAAGACCAGTCTGGGGTATATAGCAAGACCTCATCTCTAACAACAACAACAAAAACAATTTAAATTGGCTGGGCATGGTTGTATGTACTTGTGCTTCTACCTATGCAGGAGGCTGAAGTGGGAGAATTTGAGTTTGAGCACAGGAATTCAAGGCTTCCAGGCTTCAGTGAACTAAGATTGTGCCACCACTCCTGCCTAGGTGACAGCGAGACTGGGTCTTAAAAAAAAAAAAAGATTTTAAAAATAAAATGTTGGAGAAGGGCTAGAATGTCTCGATTGATTGAAAAATAGAACTTGATGGTGTTAAGACCAAAGATGGTCAAAAAAAAGAAGACCAAAATTAATTCTATTATTATCCCCCATGACACTTCTCACCAAAGACAAACATCTCCCCTTCAGATCATTTTGTAAAGGATACTATGCAACGGGTGTTATTATTGTGACAGGAGATTGCATGGTATATCACATTGAGAGATGTTTTAACTTTGAAATCATTTTGAAAGTTTCCTCCCATTTAGAACAGGTCTGGGACAGGTTAGCCTACAACCTGGTGTCCAGCTGAACTTTATGAGGTCAACACACTTTTCTAAATTTCTGCAGGCCAGTACACCTTCTAGTTCAGCTGTCACTGAGAACCCAAAAGAATTACAACTAAACATGAGAAAAGTTTTAGTGCAACGTCCCTTATGAGCCATCCATGTGAATGAGAAGAATAAATGTTGGATGAATGATTTTCACTTAGATAGATTCACTTCTGGTTGTTATCTGAAGGTTAGCGAGTAAGAGGTGGGCAACCCAGAATGTGGTCTGTAGGGGCATGGATTACAATTTGCCCTTTGCCTTGTCATGCTGAATAATTTTACATAATTATTTAAATAAAGATATAGGCAACGCTTATTAAAATTGAAAATGACACCAACATGTTCTATGAGAGGATCTAAAAGATTTTTTCCCATCAGAAAAATGGCTAAATTAAAGTATAAAAAATTATAATAATTGCTAAAACTCATATATAGTTAGTATACACCAGAATCCTTTCTGGGTACTTTACAGAGTATTACTTTGTATAATCCTCACTATAACCTTATGGGGTAGGTGTGTATCACTCATATCTATTACCACTAGAGATTATGTAGCACAGAGGTATATGTTGTGGAAACCTGAATCAAACTGCCTAAGTAAAAACCTAGCACTGGCTGGCACAGTGGCTCCCGCCTGTAATCCCAGCACTTTGGGAGGCCGAGGTGGGCAGATCGCAAGGTCAAGAGATCAAGACCATCCTGGCCAACATGGTGATACCCCGTCTCTACCAAAATTACAAAAATTAGCTGGGCGTGGTGGCTACACATGATGACATGTATATCTCCCAGCTACTCGGGGGGCTGAGGCAAGAGAATCGCTTGAACCCAGGAGACAGAGGTTGCAGTGAGCTGAGATCGTGCCACTGCACTCCAGCCTGGTGACAGGGCAAGACTCCATCTTAAAAGGAAAACAACAACAAAAAAAACCCTAGCACTGCAGCAAAACAACGCTCTGTATGAACTTAAGAAAATTACTTTCTCTCTGCACATCTCAGTGTCCTCATCTGTAAAAAGTAGGATTATACAGTTCATTCAACAAATATATAAGTTTTTAAATCTTGGATGCTGTGTTGCCCAGGCTGGTCTTGAACTCCTAGCCTCAAGCAATCCTCCTGCCTCAGCCTCCCAAGTAGCTGGTATTGCAGTCATGAGCTACCATGCCTGACTGAACAAACATTTATCAAATATCTACTACATGGGTATCACTTAATCCCTATTTTCAAGGAATTCACTTTCTGCGGATAGGAAATGTGTTCACCTAAATGAAAGCCATTCTTCAGGGCTATATGCTTCATTCTTACATATAAAAAGTATAAGCTGTTGGTTTCAGATAAATATTCTTTACCGTCTTGAGAAAATATTTTCTATTCCTAGTTTACTACATTTTAAAATATAGAAATAAGTGTTTAAATTTCTTAAGTATAATTTAAGTACATATTACAATCATTACTTTTCCTTCTTTGACCTTTCTGTATGCTGTATCATATGGTAACACATTTTCCCATATTAAAATACCTTGCGTTTTTGAAACAATACTAATTAACCACAGCATACTATTCTCTTAATATTCCAGTTGTACATAGGGTATCAACGATTTTTTTCATTTATGTTTATAAGTAAAACTAACCTTTCAAACTAATCTTTTCAACAAGCTCTTAAAATCTATTAGCTTGTTGCTTGCCAATATAATTAACTGAGCAATGAGTAATTGATTCTACCAAAACTGATCAGGAGAAAGAAGGTAAAACCACAAGTATAATTTTTTAATAATTTTTTATATTTATTTTTTAATTGCATTTTAGGTTTTTGGGTACATGTGAAGAACATGCAAGGTACACACATGGCAGATTGTTGCATAGGTACACACATGGCAGTGTGATTTGCTGCCTTCCTCCCCATCACCTATATCTGGCATTTCTCCCCATGCTATCTCTCCCCAACTCCCCACCGCCCCGCTGTCCCTCCCCTGTTTCCCCTCGACAGACCCCAGTGTGTGATGCATAAATTATAAATGAGAAATCGAAGCATAAATTGTAAAACAAATGGTGATACTTTAAGTGAAATTTTTAAAATTAAATCATTAGCATAACTGAAAAATTAGATGTTTCTACTCTCTACCCATTTTTAAAAAATTTTCTCAACTGCTCTTAAAAATCAGTAAGAGGTGGCTGAGTGCAGTGACTCATGTTTATAATCCCAGCACGTTGGGCAGCCAAGGAGAAAGGACTGCTCAAGGCCAGAAGTTCCCGACCAGCCTGGGTAACACAGTGAGACTCTATCTCTACAAAAAGTAAAAATAAAAATTAGCTGTGATGGTGGTACATGGCTGTAGTCCCAGTTATTCAGGAGGCCAAGGCAGGAGGATCACTTAAGCCCAGGAGTTTGAGGTTACGGTGAACTATAATCGCACCACTGTACTCCAGCATGGGCAATGGAGCAAGACGATCTCTTAAAAAAGAATCAGTAAGAGAGGTTTTTGTTATACTATTTTTAAAGCACTATTTTAAGTTTTTCTCTATAATAAAGTACATTGAGTATGCCAATTTTCAGATTAACTAGTTATAAGGATTATAAGAAATGTTTGCTAATTTTGGCTTTCTAAAGAAAATTTTAGCTTTGGTTTGAAATTTTGACAAATGAATGAGTGAATTTATATGTGCCTTTAGCTATGACCAGATGTGTTAATTTGATTCTTGTTATCTTCTGAAAGATTTTCCATTTTTGAAGAGTTCAAATTCCATACAAATAGGCAAATTTATGAGCATAGAGTTATATTCTTAAGAATTACTGAACTCTTTTCCCAGTCCCCTGTTTTATGAAGTGTTAAAGTTAATATAAATTGTTTTCAAAGATGTTTCTTCTACAAAAAAAGACATTCAAAGTGGAATTTTTAAAAGCTGAAATATAACATTCTCCTTCAATTTAACCTCATATTTATTTTATTAAAGAAAAAAACATAAATTTGTGTGAAATTTTCCTAAGTTCAAAACAAGGGCAGAATTTACTAAGCCATTCCTAATATGTTCTCCTCAAGCACACTTTGTGCTCAGTTTTTCTGAAAACTATCATTTTTTTTTTTTTAAATATGGAACGCTTCACGAATTTGCGTGTCATCCTTGCACAGGAACCATGCTAATCTTCTCTGTATCATTCCAATTTTAGTATACGTGCTGCCAAAGCAAGCACAAAAACTATCATTTTCAACGCCAATTTTCTTGCATTTCTATGAAACCCACACTTAGCAAAAGATTTACTTATTGACTTCTAGTTACCCAGACTTGCAAGAACTTTCCTACAAATAATATGTAGCGTTGTGTTGGGTAGGAGTAGGCTGTACCTCTTCCAAAGTGATTCACAAAGTTAAAAAAAAGTCACTTAAGAAGGAGAAAGAAATAAAAAGTGATGTTCTCTGAGAAGAAACAATTGCTGTTGTCCCCAGAGTACTAACGGCATAGGTCAGCTTTCTTTAGAAAGTTCTCAAAAGGGCCCCTCAACTGTGAAGTCAGTAATAGAATAGAATGCTGCCAACTGCACCCTTGAAGCTAAGCAGCAGTGACACACACCATCATGGTACAGAAATGGTCAAACACATTAACTTAATGATAGGCCAATGGACCCCCCTGTAAAAATGTGATTATATTGTGTCAGCTCTTGAATAAATGTTAGATCTTACACAACTGGGTTGCTATTACATTTTTCACCCTTAAAGACCTTTTGAAGTGTTCAAAGCAAAAGATGAGAGTAGACGTGTGCTGCCCCAAATCACAAAAGTGTTTTGTTAAAATAAACCAGCTTTGTGCCCTCAAAAACCTCTATTTTTTTTTAAATTGAAAGCAGTGTCCATTGGTTTCCAAAGGGCCTATCAAAACAAAATATTCAAGTCTGAAGGACACCAATAGGCAGAAATAGGCAAGGTAATTCCAGTCTTACATATTGGTTTCAAAAGCAAAAAAGCCTACAGCTCCAGTCAGTGCTAGATTATCCTAATGTCCAGATTTTCAGCTACCAAATTAACAAGGCCTATATAGAAATAGTACATTTTCAGAAGAAAATGCTTATGCTAATGCTTTCAGTGAAAAGAGAAAAATGCAAAATTTTATATCTTTGCCCCAATAATATGTATGGAGGCAAGAAATGTACACAGACAAGGACTAGAAAGGTACATAGACAAGCCAAAAGGCTGACTTCTTAGAACAGCAGTGCTGTGGATAATTGCTTCTTCTTTTATTTAAAGCTTGATTAAAGTATTTTATGATTTGTTTTTAAATTAAGAGTCAAAGATAGAGTTCATAAATTGCCAGGCCACAGGCCAAATCTGGCACATAACTACTTAGAACAAAAGTCATTAACATTTAACATTTAGGAGATTATCATCTGAATATCTGAATTTGTAGCTTCTCAAGAAAAATAGGAAACTGTGGAAATATTGGGTCCATTGTCCCACGTAAGCTCATCTAGCTTGAGCTGTGAGGGGACCATCTGGTCTTTAAGAATTGGGTGCGGTTGCCATACTCACATAAATTCCTGCCTGTGGACCCCGGCATGTGGGAACACTGGTGAAGACAGCTGGATTCGGAGAGTTACTGTGACTCCATCTACATTTATGAAATTTCTCCCTTCTTCTTTTTACATCTTTTTTTCTTTTTACATCTTTACCTTTTGGATACATCCTTACCTTTTGGATACCTCTTCAGTGATTAAATTAGAGAATGTCTGTATCCACTTTCAGAAGTTACATAATCTGTGATTCTACATAGTATAATACAAATTTGGCAGTGAACTCACTAAACAGAGGCAGCCAATCCTGATACTACTACTATCAATAATAATATAATAAAAACACTTAGGTGACTGAGTTTTCAAATTAGTCAACTTTACTAAGAAAATAACATGTTTGAAAAATTAAATTTAGAATTAGAACATCTCAGTATTCCATTCACAAGGATTCTCACGGAAACAAAAACCAAAGTAAGATAATAAGAGACTGGATATATATTCAATTTATATTTGGTTCTCCCTGCCTTTTTTAAGCCTAAGCTAATGGATATGTTTATGTCTGTTAGGCAAGACACATGGTGCTAAATTAGCCCACTCAAAGAAGGATGATACATATTTATCATTTCTAGGGTTCAAGATCATTGCTATGCCACTAAAAATAGCAAGGCACCATAAATGTAAACATAAAATGTCCGAGTATACATGCAGATACATGCACATTTCACAGTATTCTAACAGTGTTGCTGTGCTGTTACCCATCAGGGTCTTTTAAAGGGACAATTCTTACCTTGCTAATGGCCCCAGATCGCCTGAGTCTTGGCTTCCAGCTTCACTGGGAGTGCTCACTGATTTCGAGGAGGGAGACATAGGGGTTGGGACTAAATAATGAAAATAACAGGTATCCCATGTTAAAAAATGCAGCGGCTGCACTGGTGAAGAGCAGTGTCAGACAAACCAAAACAAATGGTCCCAAATTAAAGTGGTTGTATGGCCAGGAGATATTGAGATGGGATAAGGAAAAAAAAAAAAAAAAAAGGAAAGAAAAGGAAGAAAGTCCAGTGAATTGTTTATATTTTGGAAATTAAAATTTGAAATGATTTAGACAGAATTAATATAGGGATTCTGAGGCCATGTCCACCCTAACAAAGTAAAATGGAGAATCAAAATAGCTATCCAGATAATTCAAGTCAAATATCTCTCTAGCATGAACCATCCAGATAATTTTGATTCTTCACATTATTTTGTTAGTATAGATGTGACCTATTAAAAATAAAACAGGGTGTCTATAAAACTTTAAAAGGTTATAAAATAAGTGATTCTCAATAATTTTAAATGGTCAAGGACAGTCAGAAAAATCTGTTGTATGTCTACATTTAGAGGGAAATGTACTCTGTGGAATATAAGCTACATTTGCCATGAAAGCCTAAGTGACAGAGAGAGAAAGGATAAATGTTGAACCTGGTTATTAAAAGTCTTTTTCAAAACAAAGAAAAATGCCAGTCTGCCTTATTTTTGCATTTAATTAATAGTTTCATTCCATTGCACCGTTTACTGTCTTTGGGACTTGTTTTCCCTTGCCTCCAGCAGCTCTAGAAGACACTGCCATGTGCACAGAAGTAAACTGCTTTACTTCTGAGACAGGAGACGAGTTCAAAGATCAAGGTCAGCACAAGCTGAAAATCTGAGAGCAAGCAGAATAAAAGAAAAAAAGCTAAAGCCAATGCAATTTTTTCCCCTTCCTTCAGATACAAGCCAAATGTCCTTCAGATAGAAGCTATACCAAATAGCCAAGATGGCTCCAGGCCAGACAATTCAATGGGTTCTCAATATCACATATGCCAAAGGAGCCATATGGATAGAAAGAAACTTCAGTACATAAGTGTAGATTCCCATTTGGTTTCAATCATGTGCAATTTCCTTTTATTTATTTAATAGGGTAAAGGGCTTAACTATTTTGCCCAAATCCTATAACACAATGGCAGATCTGTCAAGAAGCTAGGAATTTTCATGTGGTCCCACAATTAATTCACTGATTACCCTCTGAGTAAGTTCAGAGGTTAAGTCGGAGAGATGGCTGAAAAATGAAAATGGGGCCCTTGCCAGGGTCCCTTGGCAGCAATGCAGGCATAGTGCAAAAGTTGGTCATGGTTTAGAGACGTTGATCTGTTTTGTTCTTAAAGTTTAATTATTGGCTTTATGTAGGGTAGGGGACCCTAGGACATACTACTATTGTGTTTAACCAGTGTTCACATTGCAACAGAATTTCAAAGGCTATTTTGAGGCACAAATATAATTAATTGTAATGTGTCTAATTTATACCAGATGTCAACCAAGTAGAAAAAAAGTATACTAGCTCCTAAGGAGAAAAGAAGATCCACCAGTCAAATATAATATCACTTAGGTTATTTCAGGTTATTTCTTCCACAACATAAAGAAATTAAACAAAAGAATATAATCTTATTGGGGCTTATTATAGCATTGTTGGACATATGATTTTACCTATTGCAAATTGAGATTGAGTATAAAATGCTGTTTAATAGTGTTTTAGTTTTGTATGTATTAAATTATATCCAGCAATACTTCATAATTTGTAAGCTTATTATTTAGTTATTTTTATTATTCACATTGATATAAACATTTGTCATTTTGTTGTACATGGGATAATTTTTATTCTTAGTTTAAGTAACTATGGAAATAAATGAAAATTTATTTTAATATAAGAGTGAATTACGGAATTAACTTCAGAAGACAAAGTATCCTAAACAAAAGACCTGAATACTGTATTTATTTTTGTGTATTCTTTTAAAAGGGTTTTTAACTATATTGGATATAACGTAGTTTTACAGACACCCTATGAGTAATCTTAAACGTATGGAAAACAAAAGGATAAAAGAAAAATAAAACTATTTATTACATGAGAGGTTAAGTGACAGAATAAACAAAATATGCACAAGTTACCTTCAACACAAAGAAAACAATTCAATATCTAAGCTTCAGTGATAAAGTGCAGTCATAGATAATCCATTAGGAATGAATGACTTAGAGAAGGGGCATTGCAGTGAAAATGCCAATTAGCAATCAAATCGAAATACAATAAAGTCAAATTAATTTAAACTTGTTCATTGGCTGCTAACGTGCCATCATTTTGTTTTCCTTCAAATTTCCCACTGAGCCTTCTATTTTCATCATGGACTAACTCTATGCCTGTGGCAGTTATGAAATTCATAACCAGATTCACAGTATTTAGATTGGCAAAGAGAGGCTGGAATTCAGCAATGAAAATGAAGAACAATTTAATAAGAAATTCCAGTATTTCTTGTATTTACCAAGTAGCAACTCATTTAACAAGTATAAAATAATCTATTAGTGACACAGTGAAGAAGCTCACCATTTAATCAGTGAATAAGCAGCAAACCACTGACAATTCTACAATCTTTCCTCCCATCTCCTTCCAGAACCCTCAATTCCAAAAATACATGCTATCTGAACCATAAGCCACAGAATGCCTTTAAAAATAAAAATTTAAAAAAAGCTATAAAGAAGAGTGAACACTGGACATGGTATATCGCACACAAGTTGATTTTGAGGAATAGTAACAGGAAGCACTTTTAAGTACCTAGAGGCGGCTCCGGTGAGATACCAATGCTTTGCAGCAAAGCCTCTGTCTCTCGTCGTTTGCGATCCAGATCAGAATCATCCTGAACGGGTTCTTTCTTCTGCTGCATATCAGCCTAGAAGTAGACGTCCGTAAGAAAAGTTAATAACATTACTAAACGTATGCTTTTCCTGGCTGAAACTAAAAACGATAAATGCATGGTAGTGACGACGAGGTGAAAGCCCAAAATAGATATAATCACATGTATAAAGGATGAATAAACACCATAATTGCTCCATTTAATACTTTCTCTCTTGGTTGAAGGCTTTTTCCTGCTTTTATCGCATGGGATGAAAGTTTCTCTCACGGGTTTTGGAAGAGAAACCATCAAGGCAAAGTATTTCTGACTGGGGATACAACAAAAAAAATTCTGTCTTTTTTTTTTTTTTTTTTTNTTTTTTTAGACCTCCTTGTCTCTTCTGGGATATCAGTTTTTGATGACTGTGTGTTTGTAATATTCCGGCCCCATGTTTGGGATTGTGCAAACCAGGAACTGTTGGGATCCTACTGAAAAGTAATACTATTTATGAAAATTTGTGACCATAAAACACACTATTTGTATTGGTAAGACAAGTTTGCCATGTTTTAAAATAAACTGGGCTAAAATCTGTATTAAGGCATGTGATCAATATTGATATGCCTTGGTACTTGATTCTGATTTTCACAGGATTTCATTATATATACTAGCTAGAAGAAGAAAATTATCATGTAGAAAATATAGTACAACAAATCACAAGAAATTCCTTTCACAAATTCTGTCTAAAAACACATCATGTTTTTCATACTGGCCTCTTAAAATCAGTATTGTATTTGCGTTTTTACAGGAGAGTGACAAATTAAAATGCAGGTAAACAAGGTCTGTGGTGGGATTTTGGGAGAAAATTAAAAATTCCACGTGTCTTCTCTCTTTCATAACACAGTTTTTACTTAAGGCATGTGCCCCACACCTGAAACGTGATAACATCACAACAAAGCTTTGTGGGCTTACAGAAGTGAGGTTGTCTTAAAGCCTGTCAAAAAGCATTTCGTTATGAGACATACCTTCTTCCCTATGGGAAGTTGGGAACCCTAACAAGTACATTACTTTCTTGAGGCATGCAGAATACATTTCAAAGCAGTGAAGCATTAGTTACATTGTAGTATCTATAAGCAGAAAGAGTTTACACAACTTTTGACATACTCCCAAAGGGTGAACTACACACCAATTATAAACTAAATGTATCTTTGCATGTGTCTCTGGGCTCAACAATTCTGAAGCACTCATATTTTTGAAGTCTATCTGTCATTAGAGGGAAAACTACCATCTGAAGGCCAGTAAGGGCTCATATGAGTCCTAGAGTATTTCAGACACTCTGCACAACCCAAAATTAGGAAAAGGCAGTTTAATCTCTCATCAGTGAAGACATTGAAGTTCATATTATTTTCCAGTTTTAACATTTAAACTACTGAAGCAAGTTCCAAAGTTTATGTATACAACAGAGGCAAAGATAGAACTGAGATGAGAAAAAAGATGTTGCCGAGTAAGGATCTGTATCTACTACAGAATCCTACTATGTTTTAAAGATTCAACAAGGAGTGATTTTGCAGTATTAGTAATTAAAAATCTTCGAGGTGCCTTTCTCAGAAAGTGATATTTCTGTTTGTGGAGAGTAATCACAGCTGAAAGCCAGAGAGGATAATCAAAGAAAGAAAAATTTGTCAGCTGAGAATTGTCAATCACTTTTCCAAAGACATTTCCACATTTATTAGATAAACGTGAGAACAGGCCAGGAAACCCCTGCCCATTCTACCTTGCAGCAATTCGGCAGAAGGCCAAGGACAGAATGAAACTTCAGGGTGGCCCCCACTGAGCTCACCTCATTGCATTAAAGCCAATTTTTCATAAAATTGTGCCAGTGTCTTAAATGGTGGCCACTATATTTATTTTAAAATCAGATTTCACACATAATATCACAGCCAAGAAAGCAGTTGACAACCAAAACGGCAGACGGTGGTAATTTTACACAACATGGGACACAGTTTTCTGAATTCTGTGGATATAATCAACTTGGGTGGTCCTAATTCACACTCGTTTTTAGAGTCGTGGCCAAAAAAGGCACTCAGTGCAGTATTAAAGACCATTTCTTTTCTTTTTAATGTTAAATTTATTTGTTTTATATAAAATATAAGCCTAAAAAATGTTTATAAAAATCCAGGCTATTTCAAGCTATTTCTAATTCTCTATAAACAACACAAAACTAGAAAATCTTAAACTCAGGAGTCAATGACAGTGGTCAGTCGATATCCCATGGATTCAGGATCAGAAGTTTCCAAAGAAATTTGCAGAATAAAACTCCAAATGCTTGTAAAGGATGTCTGGGACCTGCCTGTCAAACCTGCCCTGATTAGTTCCTATGTTCATTTATTCACTCATTCATTCATTCTATAACTCCTTTTTGAATGCCTATCATATGGTAAAATCTACATTAGACATTGACTCAACGCTTAAAAAAACAAACAACATCAACAAAAAAAAAGCATATAGCCCTGACCTTGAAAGCTTGCCATCTATTAGGAGAAAAAAAAAAAGTGAAGGGGAAAATATAACACCTTGTGTTAAATGGTTTGATAATGTCAGTGATAGGATGCAGAATTAACCTAGTTACTGGTAAAGAAAGGTATCAGAGGCAGCTTTCTGGAGAAAGTGACATTTGAGATGAGAATGGAAACACATGCAGTTAACAGCCAGTTGAAGAACAGCCAGGTAAAGTTCACAGCCAGGCGAATGATGACAGGAAGAAATAGGAGATCAGTGAAAGCAGAGGAAAGACAACATCTTAAGCTCTCTATCAAGAAAGAATGTAGTCCATCAGAGTATACATAAGCAGCTGCATCTCACTGAAATGTAGATTTTAGGGAGAAAAATAATTGAGGCGAAAAGAGTCCTGTTATGCCTGCCCAGGCCTGGTGATCACTGCAAATTGGAGTAGGGGGTGGTAAAAGGATGACTTCAGGTTTCTGACCCGACAACTGGCTGGATGAGCCTTAGAGGTAGCCCCCCTTTATTGCCAGTCTCCTTCATGTGATTGGAAATAAAGCAGGGCTGGTTCTCAGACTTAGATCTCTGCAGCCCAGCTTCCTCATGTGAGAATAGATCAGAATAGATTACTTCCAGATTCCTTTCAGTCATAAAATGCCCAGTTTCATGAAACTAGGGACCTTGAATTTCAAGACCCTTCCAACAATGGGGCATTTTTGAAAAATGACCTCACCAGCAGAGATCTTATAAATGTATGCAACCATTCTATGAAGTCCCATTCATCTACTCTGATAGCTGATCTCAGAAGCAGAATGACAGCTGTCTTTCACTGATCTCAGATCTTCTTGAATCCTCTTGAATCTGTGAGGAAGGCATCAATCCTTTCTCCATTTTACAGAAGAGAAAACAGGTTCAGAGAGGACTCATACTCAGGGCCATTCTGTGAAGTGCAGATCCAGGCTTCCCAGCCATGTTCAACTCAAAAGCCCCTGTGCGTAACCACTGTGTTTACTGTCTTATGTCTTTCAGCCTTGGCTGCTCAGAAGCAACCAAATCAGCACAGTCTGCAGAGAGTGCATGGACAAAACCAAGGCAAGATCTCTTTGAGGGGAGATGGGTTGTGAAGGGAGAAGTTTTCAAGCCAGGAGAGGCATTAACGATGATGTGGTCCAAAGGATCCCAAAATCTAGCCCTGCTTCAGATCACTCAAATCAGAAAATTTGGGGATGAAAGACTCAGACTCTGTATTTTCATCTAACTCTGTGGAGGACAGTTCAGTGATCACAAGCTTTAGTCGCCACAACAGTTTAGAAATGAGAAAACTACGACTCATATGATGTCAATTTTAGAACCAGGCAGTAGCCAGGAATGTCTAGGGTCCTCCACCACCTGCAGCCTTCAACCTCCCAGGGCTGTTTTTGCTGTGAAAAAAGCTAAATCTCCACCAGGGGAAAAAAAACTTGGTTATAGAAGCAAAAAGGGTAGCTGCTTCCATCAGTTTTGTTTGCCTGCAATTTCCCCAAAATGTGTAAAATGAAAAAGATGAAGCAGACAGCATAATTTGGAACCAAATTTCCCATATCACATCACATTTTGTGGTAATTCTACGAAATTCAAGTTGGACATTAGAATGTCAGTTTAAAAAGAAACTGGTTATTAGTAAAGGATAACAGGTGCTTTAAAGCTACAGTAAGTGTTGACATTTGAGGGAAAGGAAATATAATAACTTAATGCTTTTTTTGGCTTTGCATGGAAATGAATAGCCATTCCTTGTCAATTCTTACCTCTACTTCACTCAAAGACTGCATATGTAACAGCAAAGATCTCAAAGGGAAAAAACATTATGTGTGATGTCAAGGACAGATAAATGATCACATCAATCAATACATAATGGCATGGAGAGATGAGAGATGCCAGAAGGCTAAAATGCAACTGCAATTATCTTTTACTTTGTTGGAAAATAATAATTGTTGTAAATCTGTTACCTTGGTCACTCAGCCTTGTAGTATGAAACAACACTTATTTATATTGTAAGGCATCAAAATAAGTTTTCTTTGTCCTTACAGAAGAACTGCATAGGAGAGCAGCTCTGGTTTCTATACACAAAAGCATATCACACTACATGAAGTTATCTTCTTAGAAAACTCTTCAAAAATATTTTTGACATCTGGTTAAGATGTAGCCTACTCCCTCACTGCCACAACAAATTAGAGAATTAAAAATAAATATTTATTTGATTGACATAGTGAAAGAAAACATGATAATGACAACAAGGCATTGGATTGGAATTATAGAGTCCTAGATTCTAAGTCTAGGATACAGAAAAGCTACATTTCACCTCTGGGTCTCTGCTGCTTTGTTGACATAAAGAGGGGCCTCAATGGAAAGTCTCTGAAATTTCAGCCAGATCTAACATGTAATAATTCTCTGTACTGTACTATCCTATCTACCTTCTTACTAAAAGAACAGCCTTCCCCTTAACAAACCTAAGATACTTATTTACCATAAAAAAGGTACACCACTTTGGAAACAATGAAAACCCATTGGCACAGTTTTCTAATTTTCTCCTAAAATGTTCCTGCTGGTAGATTTTTCAAAAAACCCTTTTCTTAAAACTAACACTTATTAAGTGCTAACTATATTCTAGGTACTGCTAAGTACAACCCCACAAAATAAATGTATTAATGTTCTCATATTAAAATAGGAAACTGAAGGACAGAGAAATGTTAAGAAGTTTCTAACAATAACAAGATCACAGACCACCCTTAGAATTCTGTTCACGTCTGTGATGAACCTGGGATTTGGAGGCCTCCAGAGCCTCTGGACCCAATGTTATCCCAAATATAGGTGATGGCTGACCAGCACATAGCAGAGGGCAATGACTTTATCACGCAAATAGGGAGACAGTCACTCATTTTATTCAGATAGCATAAAAGGATTCTTTTAGGGGTCCTGTTTATCCATTTGACGAGCCCCTCAGGATCAAGTGATTTTCCTTTTTTCTCCGTAACACCCCAACACACAGGATTTACCTCTTTCTTTTTCCTCTCCTCTTCCTTCCGTTTTTTTTCTTCTCTTATCTGTGCTAAGCGCTGCTTTTTGCGCTCTAGCTCAGCTTTTAAGTCGCTTTTATCAGACATGTTGGTTTCCTTGGAGAAAGAGAGAAAAGAAATGAGCATATATAAAAATAACTTTTATGCATATCATTGCAAAAATCATTGGAATGAAAATGTGACTTTTGGGTGATCAACAAGAGGTTGTATTATTTAGCCTATCTGAAAGAATCAGAAACAAATTAAGTTAGATCTGGTCTAATGATATAAAATACTTACTTTTTAGGTATACATACATAAATATTTGAAAAATACAATATTATTATCTGGTCTAAGCAAGAGTAGCAGCTTCTAGATAGCCCATTTTCTGTACAAGTTTCTTAATAAATAAACAAAAATAAATAAAAGAATCAAAAAGAACCATCATCATGGATTCCAATTTAGATGATAATGGAGCAATTCATCTCCACACTGAGAAAAGAAAATAGACTGTCATAAACCCTTAGAGACATGCCCTGCTCGAATTTCTATGGACTCAATAAACATTCCTCCACTGAGCTTCAATGCATGTAGATTTCATTTTGCCTAACATTATTTGCATAAGGGAAGACGGCCACTGAAGACCTAACATGTTAATCTTCTTCCTCTGTAAAACTCCTCCTGAAGTGTCACAATTAATTTCATCTCCAGCACAACCCTATTTCTATAAAACTTTCATTTGCATTCTAAATGTAATATTGCTTATTCTGGCATTTTCTCTTTCCAAAGCAAAGGGTGTTTGTGAGTACACGGAATGGGAGATAACACCATGGCAAATTCCTGGGAAAATTTATCCAAACAGGATTTAATTTCAATGTTAATCATGGTGGTGATGCTGGTAATGATGGTGCCAGCAATATTTTTAAATAAAATCAGTTCAAAGAAGACTCTTACTAATTACCAATGATTATATATTTGAGTCTTTTGTGCTTCCAACTGAAACTAACAAAATGGAAGCCTTGAGAAATGAAAAGCCCCCCCGATCCAAATTTCTAAAATAATGGGGGGAAAAAACTAACCATACAAGCCATAAGTATTCATTCGCATACTATTTATATGCACCTGGAATAAATGTATAATGTATCTTGAAGTAGACGAGAGCGATAGAAGGCAAAAAAAATACCAAATAATATAGAACAATGAAAAATTCTCAAACTTCTTGTCATTGTCCCCAGGAGGTAATCATAAATCTGCAGTCATTCTAGGACACACTTTCAGACAAATACACAAATTGGGAAATACACCATGTTTCTACTATACACATTTCTGCTCACAGTGTGACAGCAGAGATTTGTGAAATAATCATAATGACTGCAATAATCAATCTCTGCCATTCATGATCATACTCTGTCTTCATTTTTCAACAAATATTTGCTGTATTTAATGTGTGCTACGCATTTTATAATGAATAGGGATACAAAACTAAGCAAAACCAGATTCTCTCCTTCAAAGAGCATAAAGCTCAAATTTGTGGATGTGCAGTGTGGCTGGAGATGCTCTCTGAGATACTGGCTTATTGATTACTCAGTGCCAGGCCCTTGACATTCATTATCACATGTAATCCTATCAATACAAGTACACCAGTATTATTATTAATTTCTTTTTATAATTAAAACAAAGGAGGCTCAGCAAGAACTGAGATTGCCTAGCCAATAGATGGCAGAACCTAAATTCAAGCTCGCCTGTGCTCTGACCTACTGCATGTTTGTAATCCCCAGTGTACAAGTTTAGAAGAATGTAAAGCAAAATGATAATCAAGGTCTGGTGGAGTGGGCCAGAGGAAGCATTGAGGAATAGGTAGAATTGGAACTGGGTATTGAATGAGGTCAAGAACTAGCAAAGGAAGGGAATATTTGGATGTGCCAAGACCTATCAAAGAAGGAACTGACAGACTGAGTGCAAGAGATGTGGATGAATTTAAGTCAAGAAACAGAAAGTTGAGGCCAGGTGTGGTGGTTCCTACCTGTAACCCCAATGCTTTGGGAGGCTGAGGTGGGAGGACAGCTTGAGGCCAAGAGTTCAAGGTTACTCTAGCTTAGGTGGCAGAGTGAGACTGTTTTAAAAAAGAAAAAAAAGTTTAGTTGGTAAAAATGGATATGTGGAGGCAACCAGGAAAGCCTTGAAAAAACAGAAAATTGAGTTCTATTTGGTGCAATGGGTGACGGAAAATTATAGCAGATTTTTTAAAAGAAAAGTGACAAAATAAAAATGGAATTTGCTTAAGCCTATTCTTGTCCCTGCCTGTATGACAGACTGGAGCAAAAACTAGAAATAAGGCAAGCTGCTGGGAAACGAATGCCAACATCTCTCTGATTCAACTGCACCTGCAGGGGGATGGGAGGTGAATGTGGAGACAGAAAGTAGAGAATGTGCACTGGGGAGAGCACAGCCAAGTGGGACAAGAAACTCTTAGCAGCCTTTAAATGTGGAAGCAAAAAAGGAAGGTCCAGTAACAATTTGACTTTGAGAGGGCAAAGACGATGGCAGTAAAATTAGAAAGAAAAGGCAAAGAGGAAAATGGTGAAAAAACCTTGCAGTGTGCATGTCATAATTTGGGTATTAATGGGACTTCTGCACAGAATGCACAAATACAACATTACAGATGGGGAGAGAAGGGAGATGTGGGACTGACGCTGAAGAATACAGTTTGGAGTCCTCCAAACACAAAGGGCTATTTCAATAGGCGATGCAATTCAAAGTCTTAACAGAGCCAGGGGAACAACTGAGCAAGCAGAACTGAGACTGAGGCCAGCCAGAGAGGAAATGTCCTGTCTACAGGAGGCAGCTCCACGAGCTCTGACTGAGGGTCCACATGCAGGGGCACAGACCCATGCCGTTAGATCTTCTATCTTTTCATTTCCAAGAAAAGCCAAAGAACTCACAAAAGTGAAGTTTATCACTAAAATAAAAGTTGCCAATTATTTTCAACACCAATGGGTAAAATTCCTGGGAGAAATTCCAGAAGTCATCTGAGAAGTTAGAAACACCCTTGACCAATGAGGGTCCATGTAACTAGTGTGCTGGAAAAGTTTTGGCAGTCAAAAATGAAACGTATGATCAGAAAAATCGCTGTTAAAGCAATAGCTGTTTCATTCTAAGCTGAAAGCAGCAAGGAGAATCTTCTTAGGAAATGTGAGTTTTCCCTTCCTCCATATTTCCCCAGCTTTTACTTGACCATTCCCCAACAATTATCCACCTTTCTTCAATTCATCGAAACTGTCTGGCACAACTTCAGTAATATTTATGGTCATTAAGGAGCAAACCATAATATAAGCATGTCTTGTATTTGTTATGATTTTCTTGCAAAGAACCTCAATTACAAAAGGGAAGTAAGGTGTATTCTCAGAAAATTTCTGCAAAGTGCAAAGACTTTCTTGCAAATAATGAAGATGTCTTACAATGTTGAGTTATTTAAGTTGGTATTCCCAGCCAGAGAGTAATATTTTAAAAACAAACAACAAAAACTACTTATATTATTTGGATCATCACTACTTAATATAATCTTTTTTATATTAAGTAGGGACGATCTTTTTTATATTAATCTTTTTTATATATAATCTTTTTTATATTAAGTAGGGATGATCCAAATAATATAAGTCACTCTTTAAATGCAGTAGGTTACAATGTTAGAAGACACAGCTGTAAAGGGCCTTCCACTTATTGATTTTGCGATCTATTCCAAAATAGATGCTTAGCATCAACCCCTAGGAGAATAAGGAGTCTCAAGAGAATGCCGCATAAGGAGTTTGGAAAGTACACATTATAGGGAATGAATGAGCTTTTACACATAGTAAAATGGCTTAAATAGTGGCATTAAACGCAGTGCTAGCACTGAACTCCATAGGATTTCCTGGGGGGCTTGCTAGTCTGACCCACTAAATCTCCCTGGACATCAAACAAAGCAAATTGAAGAGCAAAGCATGAGGGACATGAGTTATAGAGATTCCTGTGGCTAATGCAGATCATTGCCAAGGCAATTCTGATGTGCTCAGTCTAAGAAAATAAGAGTCAAAGCCACCTGCTGCTAATTATTGCTCATTTACTTCATACACATAAAAAGTTTGTCTCTCATTTACAAATGGCAAGGGGTCAAGTGGGTAAGTCAAGCCCACCTCTGGGTATAGGGCTCCTCCATTTCTGATCATCAGCATGTTCTACCACACAGCAGCCAACTCTCGGCTTGACTCCACCCAGACTTAGGGGCAGTCACAGCTCAGTCTCTCCCCAGCCTCATCCACTCTGGGATCAGTTGCACTTCAGCACTCCCTGCTCAGCATCCTTGGAGCAGAGTCCCATATTCAGAACTCTTTTTCCATTGGTGACATCTCCCCTTCCTCACTCACTTTCACCTACCTACGTTGCCAAATTCACACTTCTCATCTCCATCCACCCCCCCAACAAACCCTCCAGCTTTACTATTACTGAACACAATCCCCACTTCACCCCATGTCTTTCTTTGTCAGCCAAGTTATACTCACCCCAAAACAGATGTCTCAAAGTTCAAATCGGCTACTACATTTACCCTAGATTCCATACACCAATCCCTAGGGCCTGCTAACTTTTTTCAAATTTCAACTCTCTACTACTGATTTCCCTTTTGTTCCTTGATTCACCCTTTATCCTCTGCTTAGTGTTGTCACTATAGCTCCTCTCTAATCATCCTCCCAAATGTCTCAATTCTGATCACTTTGGCTCCAGCCTGTCTCTGATCCAGTAGGCTGTCATCCTTTTGATCCAAATAAATGAGTCAATATAAGTAAGGAGCTAAAAATAATGTCTGGCAAATACTAAACAACCAAGAAAAGTTGTTCCTCCTCTTCCTCTTTCACCTCTTCCTTTTCTATTATTACCATTAGTTTACCCTGCCCACTCTTGCCCACATCACCAATTGCACCCTAAATGCACCCTGAACCAAGTCATCACTTAAAGTTCACTGCAATCATTTAAAAAGTGTTACTGTGAGAATTACAGGAAAGGTATGAGATATTACTGATTTAATACCAATACATTGGAAGTGAGGAAACCCAATCTGTGTTCCTAGTGATTCTAAGGCACTTCAGAGCAAGTAAAGGAAGCTTCTCTATCTAAATGAGTTATAAAATGGAAGGTATGTGGGAAAAGGAATGTGACTCAAAAAAAAAAAAAAAACAAAAAAACCCTTAAAAAATTGAGTGTAGTCATTTAATTTAACAGTAAAAAAAATTATTCTCAATTTTTTCTTTTGAACATAAGAATTACATATCAAGCTGTCCCCAGCAGGCATCCACAACACCTTACCCACTTCCCCGAGGATGGGCTGGTATATGGTGACGATAAGAAGTTAGGTAAAGGGGAGGTCTCTCCTGTTTTTCCATTATACAAATGGCTCATGGTCCTAAGTTTTTTTTTTTTTTTTTACCTCTGGGACTGTGTCTTGCTCTGTTGCCCAGGCTGCAGTGCAGTGGCACGACCTCGGCTCACTACAACCTCCGCCTCCTGGGTTCAAGCAATTCTCCTGCCTCAGCCTCCCAAGTAGCTGGGACAACAGGTTTGTGCCACCACTCCAGCTAATTTTTGTATTTTTTGATAGAGATGGAGTTTCACCAACTTGACCAAGCTGGTCTTGAACTCCTGACCTCAGATGATCTGCCTGCCTGGGCCTTCCAAAGTGCTAAGATTGTTAAGTGTAAGCCTCTGTGCCCAGCCCCTAAGCTTCAATAGAGGGAGAAATGGGGAGAGGATAGGGGGAGGAAAACATAAGAGAGAGAAATGTGAATACTGAGGAGGAAAGAAATAAAACTAAAGTCAATTTCACATCTTCCCTTGCCTTGCCAGGTTCCCCTACATCTCCTTCACATTTCTTATGTCCTCACATATCTATAGAGAAAGGAAAATATCCAGCTTTTCTCAAACCCACAATGAGATCTATCACCTCCATTTTTATTTCTGCATATATCGTCATGGTATGGTTTGGTCCTATTTAGAGCAAGTGTCTAGCAGAGGAGATGCAAAGGGTTTAGTTCTGTTTACACAGCTGCTGAGTAACAGCACCTCCCAAGGCTTAGCTTTTGAACAATATAGATCTCTACTTCCTTTCAGTTGTCTAAGTTGGCAGCCGTTTGGGATTCCATTCCTAATGCTGGCATATGCAAATGTATTTTTAAGCTTAAAGTCGGAATCCTAGGAGGTTTAAATCATTGCCCAGCTGTTGCCAGGCTTATTGAAAAAATAACCAGAAATAAGTTCTCTTTTCCTGCCTGAAAATAATTGCTCTTGTCAGCTCTTCACTATCATGTATTGAACTTTTCATCTGCCACTGGATGAAATTTGATTTTTCACAGCCTCATTTCACCTGCTCGGTTTCTCATAAAATGCAGCTGCCTCCTTCCACTTGGATGGGAGGACAAGGGATGATGTGGACAACAACCAGGAGCCCATTTTTAAAGCTATAGTTTGGTCAATAAAAAGAGGGAGATAGACATCTCAGGAGGGAGTTGGCTGGTGAAAGGAGCATTATTTGCTAAATTTTTACAGCCATCAGTACACTATGAAAACAAAATTTTAAAGAAAATCCATCTTATAGTAGGGCAATGCTCAAGACTGTTCTACTAATACCACAGAAGAGTAGTTCTCAAATATTTTTATCTCAGTACCCTGCAATACTCTTAAAAATTATCAAGGACTCCAAAGAGCTTTGGTTTACATAGGTTATCTATTAACATTAATCATGTTAAAAATTAAAACTGATAAAACTATTTAATAATTTATTTTAAAACAGCATACATGTTATTTGTTAACATTCTGTGAAAAAAAAAATAACTACAATTTCCAAGACAAAAAGAAGATAGTAAGGTGAGTGCAATTCTTTTATATTTTCACTTATCTTTTTAACATCTGGTTTAATAGAAATCAAATGATTTCTTGTAGCTGCTTCTGCATTCAATCTATTATGATATGTTATTTTAGTTGAAGTATATGAAGAAAACCTGGCCTCACATAGATATGTAATCTGAAAAAGGAGGAGTATTTTAACAGTCTCTTGAGGTAATTGTGGATATTCTTCACTATTACACCAAAAGTCAACAAATAGCTGTTTCTTACACATCACCTGCAATGTGAATATGAAACCATATCAATCAATGAACTTTTTGTACTCTGTTACATTATAATCCATTAGTCTATCCTAAACGTTGACTCAATCTTTTACTCATGTATGATTTTATAATGTCATGAGTAGCTTACTTGGAAAATATAAGTAACTGGAAAATATTATGCAGACCTTCCAAATGTTGACACATTTTATTATATCTGAAAAACAAATTTAGTAACGTCATCGCCAATCTCTTCAGAAGTCTTTAGGTGTCATAAAACTGTTAAGCTCAGGATGGCAGATATAAGTTGTCCAAAATTCTAATTTTTGCCTGAAAGCTCAAATTTTATCATTAGCAACAAATATTGTCAGTTGTGTGCTTGAAGTGACAAGCTCAAACCATTGATTTCTGAGAAAATGTCTACCAAATACTGAAGTCTGAATCACCCTAGTTTGTCAGATATTCAAGTAAAAAATAGTGTTTCCTTTGTTTTTTTAAAGGGAGCTAGTTTAGCTCACAATTCAAACTACTGCACAAATGTTTTTCCTCAAGACAACTATTGAGCTTTGGTAGGTAGCAGAAGGCTTTGTGTGTTCCCATTTGTCACACAGTAAGACATACACCCAAGAGTAGAGATTTAATGTAACTAATTTTTTTTCTGCTTTATGAAGGACATACTTAAGTGAAACTGGGTTATTCTTTTTTTAACTGTGCAAGTAGCAGTGAAATTTGGGCCACCACTAGTACAGTTTGGTGCCACTGCCTCAAATCACATTGGAGTACCAGTAGTTTTACCCATGATTGCTTTTATACCATCACTGCAAATGCCAACACAGTAGAAAAGACAGATAACATTTTAGTGTTATTATGAAAATAGCTTTGACATTACAGATCCCAAATGTTTCTGGGGATCCCCCGGGGTTCCCCAACTGCACTCTGACTTAACCTAATTCTGATAAGATAGAGTTGATTCTAAAGCCTACAGAGTCATTTACTTAACAAAATTTTGCTAAGTGTTTATATAAATAATCTAAACAGGGAGTTCAGCCTCTTTCTTTTGAGGAAAAGAAATAGTGAAAGACACAGTAGCTAAATCACTAAGCATGAAAAATTCAAATTAGAGTCAAGAATCCCATAAACTATGATTCAGAAATACCTGGAAGACCTAAGTGAAACCTCTAGATATAGCATAAAGAAAGCCAGTTGGGAAAGCGAGGCCTTGAATAAAAGCCCCCATAGAACAATGTGTGAAAGATTTAGCACTTGCCTAAGCCAGGTAACAGGTAAGGAAGACTATTTGAGAAGCCTGTTGTCATTCTCCATTCTCCTTCTGCCCTGACCACAAACACACACACACACACACACACACACACACACACACACACACAAATGGGCTTTAGCCTGGTTGCAAAGTGAACTAAGACAGTTGTTAATGAACTGCAGATTTCTGTTTGTGTGAGTTTTTTATCCCTTTGTCCTAATTTTGCTGTAGTCTGCTGTTTGGTCTTAATTATATTTAATTTTACAAAAGAAAACAAAGGGTGATTTTTACAGACATCAATTATACCTAGCAGACTTCTTCATATCACTGAGGAGTTTGCAGGCCATCACCTTTGTTCACAAAGGCATTTTCAATTCATTTTATTTTTTAAAATATAACTTTTATTTTAAATTCAGGGGTACATGTGCAGATTTGTTATGCAGACAAACTTGTGTCATGGGGATTTGTTATATGGATTATTTTATCACCCAGGTATAATGCCTAGTTCCCACTAGTTACTTTTCTTGAGCCCCCCTTCTCCCACCATCCAACCTTCAAAAGGCCCCAGTGTGTGTTGTTCCCCTCTATGCGTCTATGTGTTCTCATCATTTAGCTCCCACTTACAAGTGAGAACATCTGGTATTTAGTTTTCCATTCCTGAGTTAGTTTGTTAAAGATAATGGCCTCAAGCTCCATCCATGTTTCTGCAAAGGTCATGGTCTCATCTTTTTTATGGTTGTATCATATTTATGGCATATATGTCACATTTTCTTTATCGAGTCTACCATTGATAAGCATTTAGGTTGATTCCCTGTCTTTGCTATTGTGAATAGTATTAGTAGACTGCTTTAATAATTACAATTACACATGTTCCTTTCAAAACAAGATCTTCACAGATTATATAATCCAGTACCAGCATGTTATCCATAAATGGGAGATACAGTCATACACATTTACAATCATTAAATGGAAGAGTTAAAATTGAAATATGCAACTTCCTCCTTCTTGGACACTTTCATTAAATAATGCTTTCCTTCCAGTGTTTACTTATTCAAAATTTTACTAATTTTAATCCAAAGAAAGTTCTTAAACAAAAAGTTGTTATGATGGATGCTGATCAGTCTACCTCTGGTCCAATCTTGCTATCCCTCTGTATCACCACTTGGTGGCATCACATGTAAATTGCATGAGGTAGCTAACACCAGAAGAAAAAACTTTGCTTCTGAAATTCCTAGCAGCCTCACCAAAGCCAATAGTGGGCAGCCCCAAGGACAGCAAGAGTTTCATTTACATAGGAAGGACCTTTTTGTGTCAGTAGAGAAGTACTATTTTGGCAGGAAAACAATCGCAATACATACGAATAGTTGAAACATTTATGTTGACTTTTTTTCTAGGTTCCTCACAATTTTATTCATATTGGGTAAATTCTTGACTAGGAAATTCAGAAATGTTTCTAAAATTAAACCTTTAGTATCACTCTTGCTGAATTTGTGAGATATATTTAAGGTTGTTATGTCTACATATTGTCTCTAGTCCTGTTTTCACTGTTTTATGATTCTGAGCTACCCAAATCGTACTACTTAAGCTGTAACTTAAGCATTGGCAATTGCAGCACATTAAACGGGAGAGGCTCTCGAGCCTTCAGCACAGAGGCCCATTATGCTAGAGAGAAAAATCAATCCATAGGGTATCTGCCCTCTCATCTAGTTAACAGAGTAGAGATGAGAGCTCTTAAATCTTAAAGGACTCAAAAGCCATTGTCATCTTTGCCAAAAAGTTTGGAAAATTTTATTTTATTTCTGACCCCTATGGTGCATTCCACCAATTCAGAGATTCAATATGCTTCTCTTTGGAAAGGGAACTGTTCCTCAATTAAGAGAATCAGCCACTCATTTCTTAGAGTATCTTCCTTCAAGAAACACTCAGATGATATCAAGAGTCCTTAGGAAATGAGAATCTCAAGTAGAATCCTTGAAAGAGTATAAAACTAAAGATGGAACAGTTTGGACAACTAGAGAGCAGTATTTTGGAATTGGGTCACTGGGAATTAGGGCAGAAGAGGAACCGGAAAACAAAATCAGAAGAAAGGAGATGGGAGCCCTCTGAGGACTGTCACAAGGATAACTATGTGAAGAAAGAAGTGAGGCCTTGAAACAGGATCCCCAGGAAACACACAACCTTGGGTCAAAACAGATAGGAAAGATGAATCATCTACTTAGGGCAGGTATCAGGTAAAAAAGCCAAACTAAGAAAGCCACCACAACTGCACTTTATGTAATAGAAAATTATGCATCTGTGCGCCTAGAGGTTCTAAAGCATTCAGTGAATAGAAAGGAGCTGCTCTATCTCAAGACGCACTCCCAAGGAGCACATAGGAAGAGGTGGCTCCTCCATAGAGCGTCACACAGCTTCCTTTGAAACTTACATGGTGGCTCCTCATCATCACATTGGGCACATGGTAGGCACTGGGCAAACAATGGCTGTTACATAAATGGGTTAAAGATGGCCCCTGGGCATTAGTCCCTATGCTATTTACTTCTTCGTAGCAGGCTGGGATCATTAGCTCATAACCCACCAGCACAAAACACAAATTCTCATATATCTAATTGCTTAAAATAGAGTTCAAATAAGCATATCTTTAGCAATTTAGAGCCTGCCTGCAACCAACATCTACTAGCCATATATAAGACAAACCCTGTGGCTATAGAAGTAATTCTAAACTGCTGTTGCCCTTCGGAACTCTCTGACACAGAGACTCCCCACCTTGCTGCTGAGCAACATCACCTAGACCCATAGGCCCCATCTTCCAATCCCTTCTCCCCTGAGAGTTCCCTTGTCCTCTTCCACTCCTAGTTGGTGGCCTCACGCTGCTACTGTTGGGAGGTCTGCTGTGAGGGACTTCCTCTCATGCAGTCATATCCAAGCACCACCAAATAAAGCTGTTTAGCAATGCTGCCATCTTGTCTTTTCCTTGATCAGCCCCCAAATTCTCAAACTCACCACACCCCACAACCAATTTTCAAGTCCTCCCAATTTGACCACCTAATATTTCCCAGCCTGCCCTCTTGGATCCACATCCTTTCACATTGCACGAGGTCAGTCTTCAGCATTGCCTCTGGCAATTGCAATACTCTCCTTACTCATCTTTCTGTGCTAACCTTGTTCCCTGATGATACATCCTCCACACAGTACCAGGGTGAGCTTTCTGTCACCCAAATCTGATGTGTACACTCCATATTGTCCATATTTCCACTAAAATTTTGAGAACTTTCTAATCATCAATAAATCGACTCAGCATACTATGCTTTTAAATGACCAAAATCAGAGAAGTTATTCCACATTATGCAACAAATCTATTCCCATAGGGTTTGGGGGGACCGTCATTGTTTGACTCAATAGTACAAATGTGCAACAAACACATACTCCTAACACTGCCTCATCGATTCTACTATCTTTTACTAAGTCACTACAATTATATATCCATGGATATAATTTTTCCTGCCTAATTTATATTTTTAATCTCTGTTTTCTGACTCTAAAAGGATTATTTAGCAAAATCCATTAATTTATAATTGATAGTCTCTGATGTTTATCTCAACCAAGAAATTCAGCGGTCTTGAATTTATTGCCCCAAATTCCTTGAGGATCAATTATGTTGATAGTTGGGCTTTCTCTTTAACAGTGATGTAAAAATAATCTATGCTTTAGAACAGAACCATCTATTGTGCTTGGAGCTGTTTTCTCTGAGTTGCTAAGATGATAAATGAACATGTCTAAAATTAAACTATTCTCAGGTAACCTGGCAGACTGATCTTTAAAATAACTGATAACAAGCAAATCTTTAGAGACGACTAGCTTTAGCTTTGACTCTGAGTCCTTCACCTGATGTATTATAAAGAAGCCAGATTATCTGTGCAACAAAGTTAAATCAAGATAGTACGAGCTAGTAGGTCTGCCTGAAGTGGGCACTCTCTGGATAGAGGATACAGGCAAATTCAGGCCACTCAGCTGTTCTTGCAGCCCACAAGTGGGCACAAATTTAAACTATCAGGTTAAAGGCAATTTAAGTCAAGATACATTAATCACAATGAAGAAAGGAATAATTTTAATTTAAATAACTAATTTAAATATTATTTAATTCACATAAAGTAAAATTAGATTTTCCTGAAATAAATCAGCATACACATTCTCAGAAAAAAATTAATGTATTCTAATCCTCTAAAACCATTTATTAAGATTATCTCCACATCTTAATACCACTTAATTCCCTCCCAAATTTACTTACCAAATACTTATAAATTTTTAATTAAGCCCACCTAATTTTAAGGACCCCCCAATCCCTGTTGGGGTCATGATGAGTGGAAAAGCACATGCAGAGAAGAGGTCTCTAGGGTAATACTCTATTCTTACAACTAAAGCAAACCACTTTGGCATGTGAAGATCCAGGATTCAAACCCAAGTCTCCACAGCACATGCTCTTAACCACTGCATACGCCTATAGTTTTATGTTTTTTTGCATCTTCCCTTGTCCCACTCTGTTGGTCATACCACCTCTATTGATTTATTCTACTTCTCTTGTATTCTTTCTTCATCATAGTCACCAAGTTTATGTCAGCAGTTTTCCTCCTAGTGTTTGTTCAACAGATGATAAAGAATATGACAACTGAGGAAAACACAGAGTTACTAAAGATTCCATAAGTCAATGTAGTCTATGGTTACCACCTTGCTAATAAGAAAGCAGTGCAAGGCTTCCAAAGAGTAGGTGACTCAACAAACCACCATGGAGGAAGACCAGACCTGAGGAAGGCACAGTTGAGTGGTGCATCCCAGGCAGAGGGGAAGTATGGACAAAGGTGGGAGGTAAGGAGAATGACTAGTCTGTGGGACAAGTAATGGGATATGGATGGAACACTGAGAGCAAAATGGGGTGAAGGAAGATGAGAATGGAGTCAGAGATCAGATTCCAAAGTTTGAGTGACCAATCATCTTAGTTTTCACAGAAATAAAGGGGTACACAGGACACGGGATGTACAGTGCTAGAACCAGGAAAGTCCCAAGCAAACCTGGCCAAGTTGTTCACCCTATAGCCAAAGGTTGGCTATGCCATGCTTTAAAAGGGTCTGAACTTCTCTGTATGTAGGAGGGAAATACAGAAGGATCTGAGCCAGCACAAGACCAATAATTAATTCCTAGAGTGTAATTCATAGTACACCACCTTTTAAAATATGGATTGCAACCCGCCAGTGAGTTACAAAATCAAGTCAGTGGTCATCACGGCCATTTCTGTGATGTAACAGATTAGAATTATTAGAATGCACTGTACATGGTAAGAAACTTGATTTGGACAAATATATATACATGTACTGTTACATACCCATATTATTTATTATTGTTAGTTGCAGTTAAACTTTTTAAATATATTGGGCTACATCAATTCTTAAACTGAAAAATTTTTCATTCTAAATTTATCTCTACCTTTATCCTTTCTCAGTCAACATTTTGCATGTCATGACACTCACAGATCATGATGACATTTGCACAGTATGTTAGGGTGAACAAAGAAAGCTGTTCACTACCACAGGAGATTGACCAGGCTCTGACTACCCTGAGCACCAAGAAATTAATACTGGGTACACATGGAACCTGTCATCCATTCACAGAGCACCGGCAGGAAGCTCTATCATGAATGACCAAAGCAAGCTCCACTCTATTTGTTTAAATCTACCAGACAATTAAGCAAAAAAACATAAAATAAGTCCCTCAATACTCCAAGGTACAAGCACATCAAAGTGGGTATTCTTGAAAGATTAACCAACTTTTCCAGCTACCTTAGTATACAGATAACAGTGAAGAAAATCAATACTGCCAGAAATGCAGGACCATCACATATTCCTCACAGACTATGTCAACACAAATGCTGAATGCTGCTCTGGGATTTGGATATTTGCTATTTGTCCCATCAGCACAACCTTTATATTCCTTTTAGAAAGCAAATACCCATCTGAAAAGCTTGGCTGCAAATCCCCTATCCTGGCCCAGCACACAGCATTTTGTACACGAATGGATAACTCAGTGGTATGAAGCAGCATTCAGAACAGATTTCTCAACCAGTCCTAAAAGGCTTAAACCCTTCTGATATTCATATGTATTTTTTAAAAATTCAAGACTTTTTAAAAACTGTAGCTAGAGTCGGTTTCAACCATCTGTCACTTTAAGTGAAAATAGGATGCAGGCATGTATACATTAGCTTTTAAAGAAAACCAATTCTGGCAGAAAGAATTAAAATGGAGGAAGAATTATATCTCAATTTTCAAGACCAGGCATGCGAAGGAGTCACAAAATATTCAAAGTAAGTAGTAATTTACATGAATACATCTAACTCCTTTTCTACCTGTCAGGTTGCCCCATATTCCAGAACATTCCTTGATTAAACGTTACTGCAATTATACCTTTCCCACCCAATCACAGCCTTGGGAAGTAACAGAGTGGAGACATAAAAGTGATTTCTCCACCATCAAATAATTAGTGGTAGTCAACTGCAAAAGCTATTACAATAGAAGAAGAACAGAGTACTAAACCATACAAAAAAGGGCACGAAATTTTCAGGTTTTCCTCAGTGTGTGCAGAGAAAAGGCACCCTGACCAACTGACATCACCCTTCCTGTGTGTCTGGCAGGAAGAGTCACCTTAATGGCGCCAGCACGCCACCTTGAAGCACTAGCTGTGGCAACTGTTCCCTGGACTCTGGCTTCATGTGCATCCAGCCTTTGATCTTCCCCACTTCAGTCAAAGGCAACTAATTCCAGCTACTCAGGCCAAACGTCTTGGAGCCATCTCTGATTTCCCTTTTCATCAAACTCCATATCCAATCTATCAGCAAATTATCTCCTCCTTCCAAACATTTCCAGAATCTGTCCACTTTTCACCACCTCCCCTGCTATTACCCCGTCCAAGCCACCATCATCTGTCATTCATATTATTGCAAAAGCCCCCTAACGGGTCTCCTAATTTCTAGCTTTGCACCCCCCGCTCCCTTGCAGCCCATTCCCACACAGCTGCTAGACTAATTCATTAAAACACAAGTCAAGTCATGTCTCTTATCTGCAAAAAGTTCTCCAATGGCTCCCACTTCAGAGTAAAGGCCAAATTTCTTATAAAGGCCTCCATGGCCCTATACAGCACAACCCTATTACTTTCCTGATCTCATCCCAGACATGCTGGCCTCCTAACTGTTCCTCAAATATACCAGGTACACACCCACCTCAGGGTCTTTGCATCTCCTATTCCCTCTGCCTGTTACACATTTTCCCCTACATATATGAATGGTTTGCTTCTTCAAGACTTAGTCCAAATTTCATCTCATTGATCTGATCATTCTATTTAAAATGGCACACTATTCCCCACCCACTGTCCCTGCATTGCTGTCTTTTCTGCTGCCTTAAGTTTTTCTTCATTACATATATTAGACTTAATGTTTAAGTATTTTTTTGTTGTTTGTCTCTCCTTTTAGAGGTTAAGCTACAATGAAGGCACAGATTTTGTCCCTATTGTTCACTGGTGTATTGTCAATACTTAGGATAGTGACTAGTCAGAGTCAATAATCAATACTTGCTTAATGCATGAACAAATTTGGTTTCAAAAAATGTGTCTGAGTAAACTCTCCCCTGTTCCTAGCCTTACGTTCTATAAAAAGTGTCAAAGTTCCATTGGCTTTAGGATTCCCCTACATCTATTTCTCCACCCTCCCTCTCAGCCCTTTTGCTTTGTTTAGGTGCCCTCAATTGCCATAGTATCGCCACACTTAGATTCTGCCTCCCTTCGCAGCCCTTTTGAATGTATTAACATAATTGGACCACCTGCCCGTGTTACCTCCAGACTCAGCCTTTAAGATTATCCTTAATAACCTCACTCTAGTTCTGTCCAAGCCATGCCTAGCTCAAATGAAGGGCCCAGAAACTCAAGCTCTCAGAAGAGTTCAGAATACTGACCTGCAAGCAAAGGCATTGTGATCCAATGGGAAGTTAGGTTTCTCCTGGCGAAGTTAGTAGGTTGGCATTTCATGTTGGTGACCTAATATACAACATATACTTACATTGGGTTGTATGTTTGCCCATCACTAAGTTGCCACAGAATGTGAGCTACCTAAGAACAATCTAGACTCTCAAAACTAAGATTCAGACCTTAATCCTGCCTATCTGTATAGCTAACTGCTGGCCCTGATCAGCTACAATATGATGGCTGACTACAGGTAAGAATGTGTCACTGGGTTATTTTCACCACATGAACATGTACCCCCACACACATCCATATACAGTCACATAACCCCAAATTCCTCTGGCAGATCATAGCACACTTCTCCCTACTGCTCCAGTCCTTGCTGCACAGTGACTCTGCAGGAATGGAGTGGCGGGGCCAAGGAGAAGGAGGCTAGGATGATTTACCTTGATGTAAGGAAATGGGAGACTCCCTTGGGTTTCTGAGCAAGATTCTCCATATGTTTCTAAATCAGGGAGAAGCACATTAATCAACCAAAATTTTTAATTTGCCAGGAAGCCCAAGTAGTTGGCTCTACGATGCTAAATTTATCTTTATGTTAATTCAGCATAATGAGTCTTTTTACTGAGCCCCTACAAAGCACACAGTGCTGTCCTGGGTATCATGGGGCTTACACAAATGATCAATATAGAGTCTGTCTCAAAAAGAACGTAATATGGGAGGGTCTAAAAACAGAAACAACATTTCAGGGGAGATGGGATACATACATGATGAAGTTACAATGTACTAAGGAGTGCTTGCAAGAACTAGAGCACAGAGGGGGCTTCCTAAAGGAGGATGAATGAGAGCCAGACACTGACATGCAGGTAGGATGGGAACTGGGGAGCGTTTCCTATGGAAGGAGAACTGCAGCAGTGGCCGATGCTTGGGGAATAGCACAGTCCAATGGGATTGTAGCATATGGTCAAATGGGGTTGAGGTGCCAGAGGCGCAATGGAGAACAAGTTAGAAAGGGGAACGTTTGGTGCCACACTCTCAGGCTATAAGTGACCCAGGGCTATTTTTTTCTGCCCTTTGGTCCTGCCCTGCCTCAGAAGAAAGTTATTTATTTTTAGAACATGTAAGAGTCTTGAAAAAACATCAAGAATTTCCATGTTACACCCATTCAGTCTATTCAAATGTGTTAGTCAAGGCAAACTACTGGAATTAACTTTTCTTACATATCACACTTTTGCTACATAGAATGAAAGAATGAGAAATTAAGTGTTCAAAATAGACACCTTAGCATTTGCAATACATATATTCTTTGCATAAGATAAGCTTTCAGGATGAGAACTCTATCCCCCTAGCAATCTCTCCATTTTCTGTTCCTCATACAATGAAATATAGAAATATATATATATATACCTATATGGTATTTGGGGGTTTCTGGCATATACCTTTGAAATGACATATTTGTCTGGCCTCTATTTTTGGGAAAGAAGATCAAACTATAAAAATCATCAGAGTACATTAGGAAATTACTGAATGAATGAATGAATGAGGATTCAGTGAAAGAATGAGCCATCAAAAGCACGGTGGCTTGGCCAATTTGGAATTAAGTTGGCAACATTTCTTGGTGTGTTTGTTTGTTTGTTTCAGATGGAGTCTCACTCTGTCGCCCAGGCTGGAGTGCAGTGGTGTGATCTCAGCTTAGTGTGACCTCTGCCTCTCAGGCTCAAGTGATCCTCCCATCTCAGCTTCCTGACATGCCCGGCTAATTTTTTATTTTTTGGTAGAGACAGGGTTTTACCATGTTGTCCAGTCTGGTCTCAAGCTCCTGAGTTCAAGCAACCTACCTGCCTCAGCTTGGGATTACAGGCATGAGCCATTGCTCCAGACCTCTTATTTGTTTTTAATGGTTGTCACAAGCTGTTAAACTCCCTGAAGTTGCTATAGCATTCCCATTGTCTGGCAGGAGGAACTTATAAATGTTTGTTGAAGGCAAAAATGAATAAATGTTACAATTTAAACAGTCCCATGGAAAAGGAAGTAGGTAAAGGTTGCTACATTTTCCCACTTTGGCACCTGCCCCCTTGTTTATGCTGACCCAAAGTGAATGGCAGAACCTGCCCAAAAGAAAGAATAATACAAAGTTCTGTCTCACTACAAAGTATCATAGATTCCTAAAATTTGAGGAAAATTATGTAGAAATTACCAGAGCCTCTCTGACCACTCACTGATAAGTCTCTTCACAGACAATGTTCACAGGAGGTGACATGCTTGAACTTCCCTAGGCACTGGGAACTCACTACCTCACAGACAGCCCAACCCATTATTTGAACAGCTTCAACCAATCAAAGGTTCTCTATTACATGGATATTAACTCTGCTTTTCACAAGAAGTTTGGGCTACAGCAGATAAGTATCCACATAACTATTTGCCAAAGACAGAGTCTTCACGCCCACCCCTTTGCTGGCTTACAGTCTACAAGTTCTGCAGCATCACCTCAAATTGCCCCCACTTTGCATTCAAGGAGTAGGTGGGGGTGGCAAAGATGAAACAGAGGAGAGAGAAGGTGAGCATCTACCAAGATGAGCCTGACAGCCTCCCCTCCATCATACCCAGACTCTAGCTCATCAATCCTTTGCTATGGCACTGGGTCCAAGCACAAGGACATTATAACGTTCTGGAATCAAACAAGCAGCATGCCTCCATGATTCAGTCACAGTTCAATTATACCACATTAAATTTTAATTTAATGTAACATGACTTTGGAGTGCTGGGGTGAGAATAGGGGAGCCAGGAAACGTGCTTTCAATAGACCTGAATTACCAGATCTATCAGAATAGAAGCCAGATTGATACGCTAGAGCTCTCTAGACTATGTGGTTGCCTCTCAGACCAGGCAAAATACTGACAACACCTCACCCTGAAACACTCCACACGATCCTAATTCAGGAAGGCAAGTCTTCCAGAATCCCAGTAATTACTAAGCCCACATCCATTTGGGGCCCAGATGCCCAATAGGTGGCATGTTTTGGAAAGTCAATGTTTGTACTAAGCACATCAAAATGATCCAAGGGAAAAAATTAAATCCTCTAAGAAATAAAAAATTAAGTGGGATTTATTCTTTGAAACCACAGCACAACACTAGGAAATGGATACTATTACTATGAATCCTGTTTACAGATGAAGAAAATTACCTACAGTCAAGCAAAGTTAACTTGTCAAGTTACTTTGCATAGCTAGTAAGTGGTGAAACTCAGCTGTGAACCTTATTTCCAGAGGCCATGCTCTTATACTGCTTCTTAACCATAATCACTGTTTTCATTTTCTCTGTAATCAAATCAGGTCCAAGAACAAAAGAGGAAGATGAAGGTAAAACATTAATTGAAATGTTTTTGTCTGGATAACACCGATGTCTGGTCAGTCTGCAAATTGAAAGAAGTGATTATTCACTTAATTATTAATGACTGCCCTTCTTTGAATCCCCATTGTACTTTGTTACATCTCTGAGGCATTTATCCCATTTTAGCATATGTGATAACCATTTACTATGTGGTAACATATAACCACATTGTAGGTAATAAACTGTTCTATTTTTCCCCCATTAGACATGAGCCCCTATGATCTGTACCTTCTTCATTTTCATTTGCCCACCAAGCACTCAGTCTTACTCATGGCTGGCATTCCATAAGTTCTAAATGAATATTCTTGACTAGAATTGAACAATTACTGAAGGAAGCTAATTTTTGCCCCACATGTATCTTTTTTATTCATTGACAGTAAAATTTATATTTGTAAGGTCAGTTTTCTGGGAACCTGTTATTCCTTATGATGCTAAAATCATGCAAATGCATTTTATATTTTAATGTGCATTCATTTAGGCATTAGTGATACAAACAGGAGGCAAGAAAATACTGGGTAGAAGAGGGTGGTTCCCCAGCAAAGGCTCCACTCTCAAACCTGGAAACCCATGGCCCTAAATGGGAACCAGCATTCCTGCTTTCGTGCCCAAATGTCGCCTTTTCTAAAACCACTTTGGCCTGCCACACCCCCAAACTGCACCCCTAAAAACTCCAAACCCCAGGTTCCACAAGCAGAAGGGCAGCAGACTGGTAGAAAGGCACAGCAGAGAAGGAGAGAAGAGAAGGAGCATCTGAACGTGGAGAGGAGTTTTGCTGCGGATGGGCAGAGAGGTGACTGGCCATAGGATGGCTGAACTTAAGGGGAAGATCATCTTCCCACTCCATCCCCTTTCCAGCCACCACTCAATAAAACCACTGCCTTCACCAACCTTCAACTCCATGTGTGACATGATTCTTCAGGGATGCTGGACAAGGATGCAGGTACCAAAAGGGCAGGGTGTAAAAGGTTGTCACCCTGACTCTCCATTGAGCTGGTTTGGTACTCAGCCATCCACGGACAACAACTGCTAAAAGAGCATTAACTGTAACATATCCCTAGATGCTACCATAGGGCTGGGGCCCAAAAGTGCATGCCCTAGCTCCTACGCCTTCCTGTCTGCGTGTTCTTCCTCCCATAACGGATTTGAGCATGCATTGGCTGGGCAAATGAGGGACACCCCTATCTCAAGTCCCACAAAGGGCTCAGGGAACTCTCCCAATTCACTTGTAGATTTGGATGCTGAAACCAACCACTGAAAACATATGTAGTTACATATCAGTCAGTGTGTCTGTGGGTGCCTCTTAGAGACTATAGTTATTAGCAGAAATAGGCAAATCTCATATCAGCCCCTCCCTTCCATAGTCATTTGTGTTTATTATGAAAATTCTAGTTCCCCTATCATAGGACTATACTTAAGGACCCCACTGTAGTCAGGCATGGCCATGCAACTTAATTTGGCTAATGAAATGTGAATGAGGTGCATATGTCCCTTCCAGGAGTTTTAATATTCAGTATGCGATTTACCACAGGGATTGTAAAAGTATGTATCAAGATGAAGCCTCATGCAGCATGGGCCTCTGAGTGAACATGGTGAACAGAGCCCCTTGTTGACCCATACTGGACATGTAATGTGGCCAAGAAAAATCTTTTGTTGTGTTACTCCACTGAGGTTTGGGAGTTATTTGCTATTGCATCACAACATAGCCCAGCCTGATCAAATCCACTCCAATGAGTCAAAAATCTGGTTACTTTTCACCATCCTTGACAGTGCTGACATCTTCTAGCACCCCTCCTTTGCCATCTCCATCTTAAAGTGCTGTGGAATGCCTCATGAAAAGTGTGTAAAGAATAAGTACTAAATGTCATTATTAACCACACAGTCTCCAGAGCATGTGCCCTGGTTAAAGCTACTTTCTGTATATTCCCCCAGAGAGTTTAGAAAACACTTTTTCCATGGGCTGCCCAGATCTGCCTTTCCCACGTTTGGGAAGGTAGTGGTGGTGTTGACAATGTTAGAGGGTAATGTTTCCAGTACCCTGACCCATCATCAAAAGTAAACTTTTGCCCAATTTTCTGAGAAAAATGGCTGAGTCTAGGCAGACTATACTAGGGAAAAGGAACACTAGAGTATATCTTCCACCTCCTCGACAACAGTTTTGTAACCCAACTTTTCTACCGATTTTAAAGTCTCTAATTTATTGCCTTAGAATTTTCTGAACTCACATTTCTTCATTTTAAAAAACAAGGGATTCTCAAGGGAAATGAGCATAGTTCCCCCGGCTTTAAATTCTCTGGCCCAAGATATGGGATTTCACCCTTGCTTGATATGCCAATTACTTTTCAGCAGCATTTGACAAATATTAAAAAGCTTAAAATAGGAAGCAAGAAAATGTGTAAATATTCAAAACCCCAAACCTGGCCTTTTACAACGTCCCTGGGTGGTCCATATTTGCATTGAGCGATTTAGTTTGGCATTTTAACTTATGTAAATAGATTCTCATTTTCCTCTGAGTCTGAAGGCATTCAAAGAGGGAGGATCCTCTTTCCAAATCAGCTGTAACCTATACCTTCTGAAAGTGAACAAAGTCACACTTTTCAAGGAAACAGGCAGAGAAGGTTTTTTTTTGTTGTTATTCTTTCTTCCACAAAATACACACCAATTCCCACAACCTCTTGCTATATTGATACTAATGGGCAGATGGTGAAACAGGAGACGTACCGTCATTTTAAAAGGGGACATTGTGTCAAAACACTCATTCCCCACAGGGCCTGCCTCCCTTTCCATCATCCAAATCCACCAACAGACATTCCACAATTTGGTTCTGAGACAGAGTCTCAGGGTCATCCCCTGCACTCAGGCCCATTTTAACCTTCAACAACTTAACAAACATTTAAAGGCTTCCATATGGTGTGCTGTAGGATCTAAAACTGCATTAGGAGAAGACTTCATGCCATTTCAATTAGTAAAATCTTCATCTTGTCAAAGAAATGGGTAGTATTTCAGGTCACAGCAGACAATCTAGCATGTATTTTAAAAGGGAAAGTGACTGTAGGCAAAGGATGTATAATGTTGTGTCATCATTTATTCATTAGAATGAATATTTCATTTATTCAATGACAATATACTCATTACTTGGCTTCACTCTGGACATTAGAGTAAAACATAAACCTGGTAATGAATTAAAATGTCCCTTCTACCAGAAAGAAGTCAATGTACTGGACTGCTCAGTGGACAGTGTCAGATCAAAGCCAGTCCAAATGGATTAGCCTAAGGGGTTCAGAAAGGAGAACATGAGATCCAAACCATGCTGCCTGTCACTTCTAGAATGAAATACTGTCCTCCTCAAGACTCCCCTTCCCCCAACAGAAATGCTCAGCATGATCCTGATTCAGAAAGTCAAGGCTTCCAGGATTCTAGGTAATATCAAGCACACATTCATATTAGGCACCGACACACAATGGGTGGTACATTTCAGGAAGCGAATGTTTTTACCAAACACATTAAAATGCTCCAAGGAGAAAAATGACTCAATCTGATAAGAAAAGGAAAATTAAGTAGGATTTATTCTAGCTAATATTTCAGGTCAACAAAAGCTTGTTGAGTATTCGCCATGTGTAAGATTGTCTGCTGGAAGACACAATGATGTCTGAAAGCCTAAGTCCAGGAGAAAGACATATGTAAATTAGTAAATTTAAATCAAGGCAATTTTTTGTTTTTTAAAAAAAACAAAGCATACCTTTGATTCAAAGGAAGGCAAGATCACACACATCTCAGATAAACTAGAGAGTGATATAATTGCTGTTTGATAATAAAAACAATCATCCGTGGATTTAGCATGTGCCATATACTGGGTCCTGTACACTCATTGTCTGCAATCCTCACAATAGCTTTGCAAGCCAGGCATCATTGTCCTCGTTTTACAGATGAAGAAACTGAGGCTCACATAGGCAGTAAGTGAGATATCTGACCTCTTCTTCTCATTACTTTATGCTGCCTCTTAGATGTTGTGCTTTTACTATCTTATAAAGACCAAACAAAATTGACTTAAATTATTAAACAGGGAAGATCTCAATGAGAAAACTAGAACTCCTAAAGCAGAGTCATAACCTTGGCATCACCAACATGCTGGGTCAGATAATTCTTCGTCGTGGAAGCTGCCTTGTGCGTTGTGGGATGTTCAGCAGCAGTCCCCACTCCACCCACTAGATGCCAGTAGTCACCCCTTCTCCCCAATTGAGATAAGTAAAAAATGTCTCCAGACATTGCCAAATGTCCCCTGAAGAAGACAATTGCTCCTGGCTAAGAACCACTGATCTAAAAACTTGCTGGGGCCAGGTGCAGTGACTCATGTCTGTAATCCCAACACTTAGGAGGCTGAGGCAGGAGGACTGCTGGAAGCCACAAGTTCAAGACCAGCCTGGGCAACACAGCAAGACTCCATCCCTATGAAAAAAAAAGTTTTTTAACTAGTGGTGTGGTGGGACACACCTGTAGTCCCAGTTACTTGGAAGGATGAGTTGAGAGAAACACTTGAGCCCAGGAGTTGGAGTTGCAGTGAGTTATGATCGTGCCACTATATTCCAGCCTAAGCCACAGAGTAAGACCCTATTTGTAAATAAATAAATAAAATTAAAAAGAAAAGAAAGCACTGGAATGAGCCCATCTTGTGCTGAAAATCATTAAATAGAAGAAAGATGAAAGACAGCTATCCATAGTTACCTCTACTTGAGAGCAGGAAATGGGACCAGCCTCTGTGCAGTTTCTTGTGGCCCTACCCACCTCTAATTTGAGTCCCATATACAAAAGGCAGTGGGCCTGACTGCCAGTAGCTGTGCCACACTGATCCATAACACACAGCACCTATGCTAGATAAACGTGCAGTCTTCAAACTGGCATCTGCATACCCCTGGCCTTCACAGGGGCTTTCTAAAGAGCCTGCAGGCAAGGGAAAAGTTAATGACATTAATTTCCAGATCCGAAGCTTCTGTCTGTGTGCTTTCCTAAAACTGTCTACCAGAGAATGTGTCCATGGTGTAGAATTATTCAGGGCCTCTTTTTCCATCTCCATTTTCACAAAATGCCTTCTAACGTACTACCATTAAAGACAGATATAAACTAAACAAACAAACAAAAACCCAGAAAATCCCAAATCTTACTGTGGTGCTTAACTACAAGATACAAAAACATCCCTTTGTGAAAAGAGCTTCATCACATACATTTTAAATTGAAGTTGGTATAGTATTTAGAGTTTAATTGGATTCAAAGAATGATGTCATGGTTTTATTTTTTAACTGTCAAAGTTTACAACATTCTGAAAAAGCACATTAATTGTGATCCTATAAATTTATGATGAAAAGCATTAGATGTAACCTAAAATGTGTGGAGTTGAGGGAGCTGCAGAATTTTTAAAAATACTTGAGGGATTATAGAAGAGAAAAAAAAATGTTGGAAGAGCACTGAGTTAAAGTGTAATGAAGCACACTGGAACTGTTATCAGGCAGATCTGTTGATCAAGTACAATCATCCTCTATAGTGCCTGAGATTCATCACTTTTATTATGAAGGCCCTCAACTCTGACCAAAATTTCTGCTTTGTGTGTTTGCCATTAGCTGTTCTGTACCCCCACAATGAAACAGTGGGTTGTTCTATGAACGCATAGCAGGAATATAGGTAAGCGGAAAACTGTTAGGGCTGAAGTAATAATTTGGACGCAAGAACAGCTGTTAAGAGGATTTCAAGACTGATATGAACTGAAAACTAAAGAGCACATAAGTCATCTGGTAAGCAGTGGCCCTTCCAGGATTTAGGAGCAAGTCAGTGTTCTGGATCATGACACAGTCACTATCATCAGGGAAGCCCCAGAGGACAGAGTAGCCTTAAGGTAAATTCAACTTTGCAATGAATAAAGTTTCGATTTGCAGTTACCCCTGCAAGACAGTTTTCAGCCTGTGTTAGGTGGCGGCTGCTGTGCATTTGGTACTCGGCAAGACAACTGGCGACAGGGGAAGCAAACGTGGAGCTTCAACTCACAATACGGAAAGCAGGGCTTGCTTTTCTTCTTCCACAGTGGGAAACACATAACTTGTTGTTGTTGTTCCTTTGATAACACTTTTAGGCTTTTCCTATCGGTGTGTGAACATATTTCTTGAGGGACTCTCAGTCCTGGCACAATAAAAAGCTACACTAAATAATACTTTTTTTGTATCCCACATAGACAGAGGAAAAATGAGATACGGCAGGAAGAGAAGAAAGACTTTGGAATCAGGCCGACCTACATTTCAAATCCAGCCCTTCACTATCTGGCCCCATATGGCCTTGACCAAGTGACTTAATCTTTCCGAGCATCTCCTTGTTTGTCAAAGAAAGAGAAAAATGTCCACCCTACAGGGATGTTGGGATGATTCAATGAACTAATACATCTATAAAGCACTGATTATGCACAGGGGAGGTGCTCAATGAATGACAAGCCAAGCTAGGACTGTCTGCCATGCCTGGAGGCCTGACTCAGTTGCAGGCCTGACTCAGTGTCAGTTGGTGTTTGCTGCACCTGCTACTTGGATCCTGATGAAATGCCAAAAAATGTCCTGATAGCCAAGAACATTTTATTTTTGGCTGCCTCTGGTAGGAGAGTTTTGCTTTGTCTTCCATCCATCTCAGCAGAGTGACCACTGCTCCTCTCTTCTTTTTTAATCAGCACATGTAAACCAGTGATTCTTCGTGTAATTTTAGTTACAAATATCCCCATTTCTTCCCTAGAAAACTACATATATGCACAAATGCATGAAAATTTGCATCAATTCTAGTGGGTTCAATGACCATCTGAAAATCATTCATATGCCTCCCTTTTACAGTATCTATGGACTTTTATTTAGGAAGGTTCCTTCAACAAAGAATCAGGGATGTTTTATGAAAATGTGAGCTCATGAGGATTAGTACCTAGTCAGTGGTATCTATGTTACAATGGACACTTCACTCTGAGATTCTGGGGCCAGGCCTCAGGCAGAGAGGAATCAAAGAAAACAAGTCCAGGATATTGATGAAAAGTCTCTGTCAAGAGGAGTAATTTTTTTTTTTTTTTTTTTTTTTTTTTAAGACAGGGTCTTGCTCTGTCACCCAGGCTGGAGTGCAGTGGTGCAATCTCGTATCACTGCAACTTCTGCCTCCTGGGTTCAAGTGATTCTCCTTCCTCAGCCTCCCAAATAGCTGGGATTAAAGGTACAAGCCTCCAGGCTGGTCTCGAACTTCTGGCCTCAAGTGATTGACCTGCCTCAGTCTTCCAAAGTGCTGGGATTACAGATGTGAACTACTGTGCCCAGCCAAGAGGAATAACTTTTACATGGACCTGGTCAAGGGCTTATACACTGCAAAGAAGAAAAATACGAGTTGAATTAATTTGAGTTAATTCTCAAAAAATGTCAACTCTAGAAGTTCCTCGGCCCAGCAAAGTTTCCAAAAGAATATGTGTTCTCACACGTTCTAGAGGATGTAGAAGCCACAAACGTTTCTAGTAAAAGAGATCCTTGATTAAGGTAGCAACTACTTACAAAGCATTTGAGATCCACAAAGCATAATGGGAAATTAGCTATAAGGAAACAAAACCAACGCCATACTTTATTTTAAGGAGCCACTGGCCTACATTGAGCGTGCATATATTATTCACAGTTACCAATCAGCTGGCAAAAAAGTGTGGCTACACTTGTGGCGTTAAGGAAATAACAATGCATCACACTGACATTGGGCAGCAAACCTGAAAGAAACAGACATACACTGGCTTTTTGGTTGCTCGCACAGCACAATAGCCAAAATGAAAGGGTCCTAGTTTCACAGTCTTGGGAGAGCCCTCATTTGAATCCTACCTCTGCCATTTATTAAATGGTCTTGAGTATGTCATTTAACTCATTTAATTATTTGTAAAATATGGACAATAATGTCTACTTCACATGATTAATATAAGAATTAAAATGTGATAACAGAAGAACCTGGTATTCAATACATGAAAATTAACCAGTATAATTGTTTTATAGTATGGAAGACAGAAGCTAAAACTCCTGGCCTGGAGTCAGGCCTCCCAGATTCAAATCATTCCTTGCTCAACTTAGTAGCTGAGCAAAAGTTACTTGACATCTTTGTGTCTTAGTTTTCTCATCTGTAAAACATGATTACAATATCTGCCTCATAAGATTTTTGTGATGTTTAATACCTGTGAAAATATTTTAAAATGCAATGCTGAGTAAAGTGCTCAATATATTTTAGCTACTGTTATCAATCTTTGTTTAATTTGGTGGAACAAAGTGAAGGGAGAATAAAGTAATGAAGGAATATATTTGTTTGAAACAGATTTTGAAAGATACATGTGACCTTTTCCTTTGATGCTAGGTTAAACAACAAAGAAACTGGAGAAAATGATAACAGAGTGAAGCCTGTGCACACTGTCTGTACTAAGAGAGGTACCTAGATTTCAGATTTGGCATGCATTTCACAAGATCGGTCTACGTTGCTGTTTTGAGTATGGACAGAGTAGCACCCTGGCTGGATCCTTGACTCAGCACTGTCATCAAGGGCAAGGCTCATTTATTAAATGTAGACTCGGGAAGGAGTGTTTTTGGAAGTAGAGGGATTGGAAAGAAAGATCCTAGAGCCTTCTCTGAGACATAAAATATGGTGACTGAAATGCCAAGTGACTTCCTCTTACTCTCTTCAAAATTGGAAACTAAAGACCATGGACCATTATTATAAGAATTCTTCCCCTTTTCCTGTGGGTCGAGTTTATTTTCTCTGCCCATATCCCTACTGGTGATTTTACCTAAAGCTTTAACAGAAAAACAACCATGCATGCTTTAGATAGCAAAGAGGGAGGAAAGGCTGCTAGCCATCCCCTCCTCCAGGGAACAGGGCACTAGAGGCTGCAGCACCTCAGAGGTGTAAAGGGGGAGGAAGCAAGTGCATTTATCTGAGTCCTGAGACAAGGAAGAAAAAGTAAAATGCTGAGGTGATGTGGGCCAAAAATAGGGCTAATAGCTTGACAGGCTGGAAGAGCCTGCATTTGACCTCCAACTGTATTCTAAAAAATTCCCAAGGATGGTGCTAGAAGGTTTTAAGAGGAATGGGTCTTGGAGCACTGGATCCTCAGACCTAAACAAATATTGAAGAGTTTGTTCCTATGAAGAGAACATCTGGGGACTCAGTGGCAGAAGTTTCAGATTTTATTTTATTGAGAAATATGATCAAAAGAGCTGAGTTTGGACCCTTTGTTCCACACCAAACCTTTTTGAACAACCTTGGCATTTTAAAAAATTAGAGGTAGTATTACATTCTCACCAGTACCCTCTGCTTGCAAGATGCACTGACTGTTCCCTTTTCAAATTTAGTAACACTGATCAATGCATTTCTCTATAATTTCCACAATCAAAGTATTTACACAGACTGTCACCCATGTCTGTGTTAATATCAGCCATGGGATGTCACCTGCAGTTGCCTGTGCCTTACCGTTAGCTATTCTTTTTGCTAATCTGGAATGTTTGGAAGCAATTTTTCACAACTCTGAGCTACAGGAAGTCTACGATGCCCACTTGAAAGGCATTCCAAGCAAGAAAATGGCTGGCTACTTGTTCCTGCCCCTTACCTAGGATTAGTAGAGGCCAGAATAACGAATATAGTCCATCTTCGGCATATTGTTGAATCTCTGATCTCCTATGTAATTTCCTGTCCTGCTCCTGGGCTTCTGTTTAATCTTATTAGCCAAGGTACAAGTCATGAGACTCCTGCACACTCAGTTCCCCTCCGCGCTGCCAGGATCACTGCACTTATGATGACGACGCACGGATTTATAAGACCAGAGCTATTCCGAGTGGGAGCTGGGAGAAGGAGAGCCAGGCGGCCAGGAAGGTGTTTACCAAAACAACATCCCCCAGCCATACTTTTTCGCAGCAGAGAAAAACTGGCATCTTCTTGCATAAGTGTTTAATTAATGCCCTGCTGGAAGTGCATTCGCTCCCTCCGACTTGCAGGGTAGTGACAGCATCTAAGAGCTTTGCAGACAGCTCGAAATGTAATCAAACAAGCATCCTTTCCCCTTCCTCTGCAGCTTCCCTCTCTCCTCCAGGGGCGGTCAGCCGGTGGCCCAGAGGGGTGCAGATTTCAACGTCGCTTGCCCTCTGCTCCCCCGGGGAAGAACAAGGCGGGCGCACTGGGACGCCACTCCCAGCCCACAAGGTGGGCGACCAGGTGGTGACACCACGACACCGTCCTCCTCTGCCCCAGTCTCTCAGCTCTGGCGAGAGGGCACTGCCGCTGGGGGGCTCTGGCCGCCTTCCGGCGCAGCGGAGCACGCAGGAGCCTGGGCAGGGGGCCACGGCAAGGGTCCGGCTGCGGCTGAGGGGCCTCAGCTCCAGCCTGGTTCCCAGCGCAGACAACACCGGGGTGGGGAGGGTTGAGGAAGGTTGGGGAGAGGTGCGGAGGCGGCGGTCTGGGGAGCGGCAACATCCCGCTTCTGTTTACCTGGACGCGCTCGGCAGCGGTGGAACTGGGCTCCCCGAGCCGGCGGCGGCTCCCGGGCGGCGGCAGCGTTGGCGCGGGCGGCTCCCGAAGGTGGCGGGGCCGGCGCGGGCAGGATGTGCTGTCTCACGCTGCGCCTGCCGCTCCGCTCGCGCTCCTACCGGAGCTATCACTTCCTCTCTTCCGGAGCCCGACACTGACAGCTCTCCGGGGCACCCAGTCTGCGGGGCTCGCCCCGCCCCCTTCCCACGCCCTCCACGCCCTCCACGCCCGCGCCCCTCCTGCGGGAGGGACGCCGCTCCGCGTCTACCGCGCCCAGCCTCCCCAGGAGAGGGTGGAGCCAGCCCCGAGGCTGGGGGCGAGCAGGGGCCCTGGAAAGGTCAATTCGTATATCCCTTTGCCTTCGGCAGGACTTAGACGTAAGTTGCTGCAAAGAGTAGAGCTTCAGTATTTTGAGAGCTCCTGCTGAAATACCGCCATTGAACAACTTTCACTCCCAGGCAACTACAGTTCTTAAGGTCAGTTAAATAGAAATAAAGAAAGCTCAGATCTACCTGCTGTACACAATAACTTATAGGTCTGATTGATCCCAATTTTCCTAGAAGAAAAAAGAATTAAATATGTGTAGGTGTTTGTCTGTGTAACTTGGCCTTCACATTACTTCTTAAAGTCCTAGCTTTTAAAAATCTGGGTAACTATTATTGGACTCTGCCAAAGCTTGCCACAACAGCTAAGTTATAAAGCCAAAAAATGGAGTTTGGGATATTAGGGGATTTGGCACTCTTTTATAGATAAGCTTTTCATCATATTTCTGGTACATCTGTGGGGTATTTGTACACATTAGAATGTAAGTTAGTGGAGGGCAGGGACTCTATTCTTGTTCACTGTTGTATTCTCAGTATCTAGAACAGCATTTGATATATAATGGGTACTCAGTAAATATTTATGAACTTATTAATTCACAAGCCCTACAGTAATTTAATACAGATTCTAGTATGAATATAGTATGAACACATACTCATCTGTAAATGGCCATCCTTATTCTAATTTGGCCTTCCTGACTAATTTACTGTATCATAAATATGGCTAGAAAAGAGAGAGGTGAAATGTCTAGGTAGAAGATATTCAAGATATTTCAGAAGAAAAATTCTGTGAAATAAATATTTGCCACTAGCATGAATGAATATTTAATACATGTTAATTATGCATACATTTTCCTTTAACTTTTCTATAACATTATGTAGTACATATAATGAATGCCATGCCCCCAGAAAAGGAATTTTAGTCAAAAAAGTTAACTCTCTTGCCCAAGTTCCATAGCTACTGAGTGATCTAGCTGAGATTTGAATTCCTATTCATCTGCAGCTTGTACTTTAACTACTTTGTATTTTTGTCTTTCCAACATGGCATTGTGTTTGTTGTTGTTTTTAAGACAGAGTGTCGCTCTGTTGCCCAGGCTGGAGTGCAATGGTGCAATCTCGGCTCACTGCAACCTCCTGGGTTCAAGTGATTCTCCAGCCTCAGCCTCCTGACTAGCTGGGATTACAGGTGGGCATCACCACGCCTGGCTAATTTTTGTGTTTTTAGTAGAGATGGGGTTTTACCATGTTGGCCAGCCTGGTCTTGAACTCCTGACCTCAAGTGATCTGCGCTCTTAGGCCTCCCAAAGTTCTGGGATTACAGGTGTTAGCCACCATGCCTGGCCCCAACATGGTATTGTTGAGTGCCCATGAAGTAGGAGGTGGGACTCAGACACTGGAACAAATTGAGGAGTAGCTGAAACAGGGATGGGGTGGAGGCAGCTTTCCATAAGAGATGCCCACCAGAGTGACATGTCAGTTTACCATTGTCATGGCAACGCCTAGGAGTTACCACCGCCTTCCATGGCAATGGCCCCATGACCCAGAAGTTACTACCCTTTCTCTAAAAATTTCTGCATAAACCACCCCTTAATCTACAAGTAAAGTAGTTATCAATATGACTGCAAAATGGCCCTGAGCTGTAATTACTGTCTGCCTCTGGGGTAGCCTTGCTCTGCAGGAGCAGTCACAGAGCTGTAACACCGCCAGAGCTGTAACACTGCCACTTCAATAAAGCTGTATTTTTCAATCCTACCACTTGCTTACCCTTCAATTCTTTCCTGCGCAAAGCCAAGAAACCCTTGTAGGCTAAGCTCCAATTTGGGGGATTGTCTATATTGCATCACCCACAATCTGCAAAGCATTGTGCTTGAAGCGTCACGTGATTCAAAGAAGAGAAGAATATAGCCCCTCTTCCTGAAGGACTTAAAATCCAGTTAGAGGTGCAAGGATAGGTAAAGGCAACATAATAAAGACAAACAATAAGGAAATAGCCAAAGCAGTACAATGGTTTTGGTGGATGAGATGAAATGAGGAAATTAGAATTATGACAATGGATAACATTTGAAATAGATAGGGTTTTAGAGTAGAAATGAAGAGCAGAGAACATTTTTCAGGCATAAACAAAGCTCCAAAGACAAGAAAGAACAAAGTGTACTCAGCAAATAGTGAGTGGGCCAGCTTTTTGGAGCATGACAGACTCATGGGGAGCCAAATGGGGCCTTGAGAAAGGCTGTAGAGCAGATAATGGAGAATCATTAAAGGCCTTTGAGTAGAGACTGACACTTGGGAAGAGTCATCTGGGGCTATCTTTGAGTAGGGGATTGGAACAAGCAAAGGCTTAAGAGACAACTTTAAAGTTCATTCAAAAAATCCAGGTCAGGATTTAAAAGGCCTGAATTTGCCAAGCTGTATTCATCACAGATAGCCTGTAATATTTGCCTCGTACAAATTAAGCCCTCAATTTCTAAGTTAGTTATAATATTATCACTTCTCAATATTTAACCAAAATAATTCAAAGTAGGATTTCAAAGAGATATTTGCACATTTGTGTTCAATGCAGCATTATTCACAATAGCCAAGAGGTGGAAGCAACCCAAATGTTCATGAATAGATGAATAAATAAAGAAAATCTGGAATATATATATATATGTATGCATACAGTAGAATTTTATATTTAAAAAAGAAGAAAATCTTGTCACATGCTACCACATGGATGAACTTGAAGGACACTATGCTAAATGAAATGTCAGTCACAAAAAAAAAAAATAGTGTATGATTCCATTCATATGTAGTTAAAATAATAGAAAAAGTAGTTAAATCAAATTAGTTAAAAATCATAGAAAAAGAAAGTGCAGGCATACCACGGAGATATTGCAAGCTCAGTTTCACACCACCAAATAAAGTGAATCATACAATTTTTTTTGTTTCCTAGTGCATATAGTAATGTTTACACTATACTGTGGCCTATTAAGTATGCAGTAGCATTATGTCTTGCACACTTAATGTACATACCTTAATTTAAAAATACTTTATTGCTAACAAATGCTAATAATCATCTGAGCCTTCAGTGAGTTGTTCTTTTTGCTGGTAGAGGGTCTTTCTTCTTTGTCGATGGCGGTTGATTAATCAGGGTGGTTGTTGATGAAGGCTGGGGTTGATGTGGTAATGTCTTAAGAAGAAGACAATGATGTTTGCCTCATCCATTGATTCTTCTTTTCATGAAAGATTTCTCTGTAGCATGTCATGTTGTTTGATAGGATTTAAACAAATTTATGCGCACATAGTAGATATTTAGTGTTTATGAGGTACAGGAGATATTTTGATACAGGCATACAGTGTGTGTTTGGTAGCATTTTAACCATAGAACTTTCAAAACTGAAGTGAAATATCTCAAAACCTGCCACTGCTTTATCAAACAAGTTTATGTAATATTCCAAATCCTTTGTCATCGTTTCAACAATGTTCACAGCATTTTCACCAGCAGTAGATTTCATCTCAAAATATCACTTTATTTGCTCTTCCGTAAGAAGCAACTCCTCATCCATTGAAGTTTTATTATGAGATTGCAGAAATTCAGTCATATCTTCAGGGTCTACTTCTAATTCTAGTTATCTTGCTATTTTTATTACATCTTCAGTGCTTTCTTTCACTTAAGTTTGTGCCCCTCAAAGTCATCCGTGAGGGTTTGTATTAGTCCATTTGCATCGATATAAAGGAATCCCGGAGGCTGGGTAATTTATAAAGAAGTTCACTGTGGCTCATGGTTCTGCAGGCTGTACAGGAAACATGGTGCTGGCATCTTCTTCTGGTGAGGGCTTCAGGAACCTTACAATCATGGCAGAAAGAAAGAGAGAGAAAAAAGTTGCCACGTTCTTTTAAACAATCAGATCTCCTGTGAATTCAGAGTGAGAATTCACTTATTACCATGAGGAGGGCACTGAGCCATTCATAAAAAAAATCTGTCCTTATGATCCCAACACCTCCTACCAGGCCCTACTTCCAACAATGAGGATTACAATTTAACATGAGATTTAAAGGGAATAAATAAACAAAACATATCAGTGTTGGAATTAACTTATTGCAAACTCCCGTTAATGTTGATATTTTGACACCCTCCCATGAATCATGAATGTTCTTAATGGCATCTAGAATAGTGAATCCTTTCCAGAAAGTTTTCATTTTACTTCACCCAGATACATCAGAAGAATTCCTATCTATGGCAGCTATAGCATTACAAAATATATTTCTTAAATAAGATAACTTGAAAGTTAAAATGACTCTTTGATCCATGGGCTGCAGAATGAATGTAGTGGTATCAAGCATAAAAACAACATTAATCTCCTTGTACATCTCATCTGAGCTCTTGGATGACTAGAGGCATTGTAAATAAGCAGTAATATTTTGAAAAGAATCTTTTTTTCTGAGAAGTAGGTCTCAATAGTGGGATCAAAATATTTAATGAACAATTGAACCATGTACTGTCATCTAGGCTTAGTTATTCCATTTATAGAGCATAAATATAATAAATTTAGCATAACTCCAGGGACCTTAGTATTTTCAAATGGTAAATGAGCATTGACTTCAATTTAAAGTCACCAGCTGCATTAACCCCTAACGGGAGAGTCACCCTGTCCTTTGAAGCTAGGCATTGACTTCTCTCTAGCTGTAAAAAAGCGGGATGTAGTGGCTCACACTTGTAATCCTAGTACTTTGGGATGCTGAGGTGGGCAGATCACGAGGTCAAAATATCAAGACCATCTTGGCCAACATGGTGAAACCCCATCTCTACTAAAAATACAAAAATTAGCTGGGCATGGTGGCACACACCTGTAATCCCAGCTACTTGGGAGGCTGAAGCAGGAGAATCGCTTGAACCCAGGAGATGGAGGTTTCAGTGAGCTGAGATCACGCCACTGCATTCCAGCCTGGTGACAGAATGAGACTCTGTCTCAAAGGAAAAAAAAAAAAAAAAGTCCTAGATGGCACCTTCTTCCAATACAAGACTGGTTGTCTACATTGAAAATCTGTTATTTGTTGTTTAGTATAGCCACCTTGTCATTTATCTTTATATCTTCTAAGTAACTTGCTGCAACTTCTACTTTAGCACTTGCTGCTTCACCTTGCAATTTTTTGTGATGGAGATGGCTTCTTAAACCTCCTCCTAAACCAACCTCTGCTACTTTCCAACTTTTCTTCTGCAGCTTCCTCACCTCTCGCAGCCATCATAGGGCTTTGATCTGGATTGGGATAAAGGGAATGTTGTGGCTGGTCTGATTTTCTATCCAGACCACTAAAACTTTCTCCATATCAGCAATGAGGCTATTTCACTTCCTTGTCATTCTTGTATTTATTGGCGTAGCACTATTAATTTCCTATAAGAACTCTTCCTTTGCATTCGCAACTTACCTGTTTGGTGTAAAGAGCCCTAGCTTTTGGTCTGTCTTAGCTTTCAACATGACTTCTTTACTAAGGTTAATCATTTCTAGCTTTTGATTTAAAGTGAGATATGTGCCTCTTCCTTTCACTTGAACACTTAGAGGCCACTGTAGGGTTATTAGTTTGTCTCATTTCAATATTGTGTGTCTCGGGAAATAGGAAGGCCCAAGGAGAGAGAAAAACACAGCAGAATGACTGGTCAGTGAAACAGTCAGACACATACATTATTTATCAATAAAATTTGCCCTCTTATATGGTCATGGTTCGTGGTGCCCCGAAAGGAAGTAACAGCAAAGATCACTATTAATATATCAATACAACATATCATAATGGTGAAAAAATTTGAAAAATTGTGAAAATTACTAAAATGTGATGTAGATACACAAAGAAAGCACGGGTTTTTAGAAAAACAGCACCGGTAGACTTCCTCGATTCAGGGTTGCCACTAATTTTATATTTGTAGGGGAAAAAGCCAGTATTTGGTAAGCAGAGTAAAATAAAGTATGCGTATACAAAGATAATTTCCAAGGACTGGGGGCAAAAATGGGTATAGAATTTCAGTTTTGCAAGATGAAAAAATTCTAGAAGTTTGTTGCACAAAAATGTGAATGTACTTAAAGTTACTGCACCATACACTTTAAAATGATTAAGTTGGTGAACTTAGTGTTATGTTTTTATGACAATAAATAGGTTTTAAATTATTTTCATTTTTGTGTACCCAGACATGGTACAAATATTGGCTATGGGCCTGGAAATGAATAAGAAATGAATGTTCTCTATCTTCCTGAAACTCCAAATCTAATGAAAACATACAACTGCCTTTTAATGCCAAGCGGATTAACAAAGGTACAATAATGGAAGACATTTGCGATAAAAGAGTGAAAAAGGGAAAGTAAATTCCACTTGAGAATGGTTTTGGTGGTGGACGGGGGTGGCGGCTCACGCCTGTAATATCAGCACTTTGGGAGGCCGAGGTGGGTGGATCACGAGGTCAGGAATTCGAGACCACTTGACCAACATAGTGAAACCCCCATCTCTACTAAACATACAAAAATTAGCTGGATGTGGTGGTGGGTACCTGTAATCCCAGCTACTCAAGAGGCTGAGGCAGGAAAATCACTTGAACCCAGGAGGCAGAGGTTGCAGTGAGCCAAGATCGCACCACTGCACTACAGCCTGAGTGACAGAGCAAGACTCTGTCTCAAAAAAAAAAAAAAAAAAAAGAATGCTTTCAGTCTGGAAGGCCTTGTTGAAAAGGTTCTGAGGGTATGTATATAGTTAGATACATTTCAACAATGATTATGGTATTTGAGAATGGGGTTAGAGATCAAGCAGAAAAAGAGGCATATGCTTTTCTCTCTCTCTCTCTCTCTCTCTCTCTCTCTGTCTCTCTCTCTCTCTCTCTCTCTCTCTCTCTATCTCATTGCTAGACCTTATTTTTAAGAGCAGTTCTAGGTTTACAAAAAATGGAATAGAAAGTTCCCATTCCCATATATTACCCTCTCTCTAACCCTCCTTCCACTTTTTTCAGGTGTTATTAACATCTTCTATTAGTTGGTACATTTGCTATAATTGATGAGCCATTATTGACGCATTATTATTAACTAAGGTTCATGGTTTACATTAGGTTCACAATTTGTGTTGTACAGTTATATGGGTTTTTGGCAAATATATAATATCATGTTTCCATCATTACAATAACACACACAACAGTTTTACTGACCCAGAAATCCCTCGTGCTCTACCTGTTCATCCCTCTTTCTCCTTCTGAACCTCTGGAATCTACTGATCTTTGTACTGTCTCTGCAGGTTTGCCTTTTCCAGAATGTTATATGGTTGGAATCATATTGCATACAGTATAGTTGGTCCTATGTATCCACAATTTATACATCCTCAGATTCAACCAACTGCTTATAAAAAATATTTGGAAAAATTACAATATAACAATAAGATATAAATAACTCAGTATAACAACTATTTGCATAGCATTTGCAATGTATTAGGTAAGTAAGCTAGAGATGATTTAAAGCATAGTAATTACAGGGATACATCCTTAGAAGTGAGTTTTGGTCAACTTTATCATTATGTGAATATCAGAGTGTAGTTCCACAAACCTAAGTAGTATAACCTACTATATGCCTAGATTAGATGGTACAGCCTATTGCTCCTAGGTGGTGATTCTGTAAACAGGCCAGGTGTGGTGACTCACATCTGTAATTCCAATGCTTTCAAAGACCAAGGTGGGAGGATTGCTTGAGGCCAGGAGTTTGAGATCAGCTTGGGCAGCATAGCAAGATATATTCTCTACAAAAAAATTAAAAATTAGCTGGGCACAGTAGAGTGCTATGGTAGTCCTAGCTACTCAGGAGGCTGAGGCAGGAGGATTACTTGAGCCCAGGAGTTGGAGGTTACAATGAGATATGAGTACAGTACTGAAACTAGCTAGCTTTTGGAGTACAGATGGATTTTGTTTACATGGATAAAATATATAATGGTGAAATCTGAGATTTTAGTGTACCCATCACTCAAGTAGTGTACATTGTACCCAATATTTTGTTTTCCATCCCTCACTTCCCTCCCACCATTCCCACTTCTAAATCTGCAATGACCATTATAACACTCTGTACGCCTTTGAGTACCCATAGTTTAGCTCCCACTTATAAATGAGAATATACAGTATTTCTTTTTTTTTTCCCATTTATTTATTTTATTGCATTTTAGGTTTTGGGGTACATGTGAAGAACATGCAAAATTGTTGCATAGGAACACACATGGCAGTGTGATTTGCTGCCTTCCTCCCCATCACCTACATCTGGCGTTTCTCCCCCTGCTATCTCTCCCCTGCTCCCCTCCCCCCACCGTCCCTCCCCTATTTCCCCCCAACTGACCCCAGTGTGTAGTGCTCCCCTCCCTGTGTCCATGTGTTTCATTCTCCCCGTTCTTGAGTTACTTTACTTAGAGTGATGTCCTCTAGCTCCATCTAAGTTACTGCAAAAGACATTATTATTATTATGTTCCTTTTAATGGCTGAGTAGTGTTCCATGATGTATATATACCATATTTTTTTTACCCACTCATTGGTTGATGGGCACTTAGGGTGGTTCCATATCTTTCCAATTGTGAGTTATGCTACAATAAACATATATCATGTGAGTGCCTTTATATGATGAATTCTTTTGTTTTGGGTAAATACCAAGTACTGGAATTGCTGGATCTAATGGTAGAGCTACTTTTAGTTCTTTGAGAAATCTCCATACTGTTTTCCATAGAGGTTGTACTAATTTATCTTCCCACTAACAGTGTATAAGCATTCTGTTTTCATCACATCCATGCCCACATCTATAGTTTTTTGACTTTTTAATAAAGGCCATTATGGCTGGGGTAAGACAGCATGTCTCTGAGGTTTCAATTTGCATTTCACCAATGATTAGTGATGTGAGCATTTTTTCATGTGTTTATTGGCCACTTGTATATCTTCTTTCGAGAAGTGTCTATTCATGTCATTTGCCTTTTGATGGCATTCTTTTTCTTGCTGATTTATTTGAGTTTCTTGTTGATTCTAGATGTTAGTCCTTTGACAGCTGCATAGTTTGCAAATATTTTCTCTCATTCTGTGGGTTGTCTGTTTACTCTGATAGTGTTTTTTTTTTTGTTTTTTTTTTTTTTTTTTGTGTAGAAGCTTTTTAGTTTAATTAGGTCCCATTTGTTTATTTTTGTTTTGGTGCATTTGCTTTTGGAGTCTTGGTCATAAATTCTTTCCCTAGATCAGTGTCCAGAAGAGTTTTTTCTTGTCTTTCTTCTAGAATTTTTATGGTTTCAGCCTTAGATTTAAGTCATGATTAAACCATCTTGAGTCAATTTGTGTATGTGGTGAGAGACAAGTATCTAGTTTAATTCTTCTACATGTGGCTATCCAGTTTTCCCAGCACCATTTACTGAATAAGGTGTCCTTCCTTCAATTTATGTTTCTGTATGCTTTGTCAAGGATCAATTGGTTGTATTTGGCTTTATTTCTGTTTTTTCTATTCTGTTCCATTTGTCTATGTATCACTTTTATACCAGTACCGTGCTGTTTTGGTTACCATAGACTTGTAGTATAATGTGAGGTCAGGTAATGTGATGCCTCCAGCTTTGTTCTTTTTTCTTAGTATTGCTTTGGCTATTTTGGCCTTTTTTTGGGTACTATGTGAATTTTGGAGGTTTTTTTTCTAGTTCTGTGAAAAATGATGTTGGTATTTTTATAGGAATTGAATTGAGTCTGTAAACTGCTTTGGGCAGTATGGTCATTTTCAAGATATTGATCCTTCCAACCCATGGGCGTGGGATGTATTTCCATTTGTTTGTGTCACCTATGGTTTCATTCAGCAGTGTTTTATAGTCAGTCCTATAGAGAGCTTTCACCTCTTTGGCCAAGAATATTCCTAGATATTTTATTTTTTTGCAGCTATTGTAAAAGGGATTGAGTTCTTAATTTGATTCTCAGCTTAGTCGTTGGTTATGTATAGCAGTGGTACTGATTTGTGTACATTGATTTTGTAACCAGAAACTTGATTGAATTCTTTTATCAAATCTAGAAGTCTTTTAGAGGAGCAATTAGGGTTTTCTAGGTATAGGATCGTGTCACTGGAGAACAGATAGTTTGACTTCCTTTTCCACAATTTGAATGCCCTTCATTTTTTTTTCTTGCCTGATTGATCCGACTAGGATCTCTGGTACTGTGTTGAGTAGAAGTGATGAAGGTGGGCATATTTGTCTTGTTCCAGTTTTCAGAAGGAATGCTTTCAACTTTTCCACACTCAGTATAATGTTGGGTTTGCCATATATGGCTTTTGTTATTTTGAGTTATGACCCTTTCATTCATAGTTTGTTGAGGGTTTCTATCATAAAGGAATACTAGATTTTATAAAATACTTTTTTCTGCGTCTATTGAGATGATCATATAATTTTTGGTTTCAGCTGTTCATGAGGTGAATCTCATTTGTTGACTTGTATATGTTGAACCGTTCCTGCATCCCTGGAAGGAAATCCACTTGAACATGGTGGATTATATTTTTGACGTTCTGTTGGGTTTGGTTTACTAGTATTTTGTTGAGGATTTTTGCATCTATTTTCATCAGGGATATTGGCATGTAGTTTTCTTTGTTATGTCCTTTCCTGGCTTTGGTATCAGGTGCTAATGGCTTCATGAAATGAACTACACAGGATTCCTTTTTTCTCAATCTTTTGGAATCGTTTCAGAAGAAATTGTACCAATTCTTCTTTGAATTCCTGGTAGAATTTGGTTGTGAATCCATCTGGTCCTTTTTTTTTGTTAGCAATTTTGCGTTACTGATTCAATCTTACTTCTTGTTATTGTTCTGTTAAGGATTTTTCTTTCTTCCTGATTCAAGCAGGAAAGGATACAACAAGAGAGGGTTGAATGTTTCCAGGAATTTATCCATTTCCTCTAGATTTTCTAGTTTGTGTACATCAAGGTGTTCATAGTAGTTTTTAATAATCTCTTATATTTCTGTGGTTTCAGTTGTAACGTGTACATTGTCATTTCCAATAGAACTTATTTGAGTATTCGCTCTTCTTTTCTTGGTTGTTCTAGCCAATGGTTTATTTATTTTCTTTATCTTTTCAAAGAAGAAACTTTTTGTTGCATTGATCTTTCATATTTTTTTGTTTCAATTTCATTTAGTTCTATTTTGACCTTTGTTATTTCTGTTTGTATGCTAGCTTTGGGTTTGATTTGTTCTTGTTTCTCTAATTCCTTGAGGTGTGACATTAGATTGTCAACTTGTGATCTTTCAGGCTTTCTGATGTAGAAAGCGCTGCAAGCTTTCCTCTTAGTGCTGCTTTCACTGTATCCCAGGATAACTTTCATCACTGTTATCATTCATTTCAAATAATTTTTAAATTTCCATCTTGATTCTATTGTTAACCTCAAAATCATCCAGGAGCAGATTGTTTAATTTCTGTGTATTTATGTATTGTTGACGATTCCTTCTAGAGTTAAATTCTAGTTTTATGCCACTGTGATCTCAGAAAATATTTAATAAGATTATGATTTTTTTAAATTCAGCACTATTTCTTGAAAAGACTATCTGAGGCATATGTTTTTCCTTTGATTTGATATTCAATTGAAGAGGTTTTGAAAGCACTATCATGTGATGTTGGCCAAGTTAGTTGTTTACAACTACGCACCTCCAGTCTTACAACCCAGAGTGGACTTTGCACTGGGTTGGGGAGTAGTACATTAAAAACAGTGGATCTTGCTTTATGTAACAACCTGAGAAGCTCAATCTAATCACACTTTGATTACATAAATTGATATACAATGCTGATAATCTACAATTCTGTGATGAATCCTTGTATATTATAAATAATTACCCACCAACTTCCATGTTAGATTTTCAAATACTGAATTTCCCATGAATGATGGACACTTTGATGCAGTGAAAAGGGACATGAGAATGAGACAGAGGGGAATTCTTCCATGCAAATTGACATCTCAATCCCAGCATCAACCCCTTTGCCCCTATAAGAAAGCATGTCAAATCTGAAATGCTATCTACCATCACCCAGTCTCAAGCCTGCCTCAGAGACAAAAATTACATTGAGGTTAAAATGAAAAGGACTTTGATAAATTTTTTATAAAATATGTATTAAGAGCTATTTACAAATTAAATATTGCTCATTGAAAATGTACCCATTTTACCTCTTAATCTAGTTGTTGCTCTTAAAGTCAAAAGAAAAGCTCAAAGAAGAGGTTAAATAGCTGTGACAAAATATGCTGGCCAAATTCCTAACTTACTAACCATTAAGGAGTCCTTTCTCTCTCTCTCTCTCTCTCTCTCTCTCTCTCTCTCTCTCTCTCACTCACACACACACACACACGCTTTCTTCAGTTTTGAAAGAGGAAATTAAGAAATGTTTGCTATGTGGTTTTAGATTTTTCTAAATGCTTGTTAGATAACTTCCAAATACAACTCTAGTTATACTATAACTACTTATCTTTGTAACATAATTGTATTACAATCACCCTATTTCCACCTGCTTCACTTTTGCCTCCATATGTCATCTCCTCTTCTCTCCCCTCATCCATATATTTCCTTCCATCAGCTTTTCTTTCAAGGATAGTGCTAAGCCAAAATGCATGTTTTTTAACAATTGATAATAAAATACAACCAGGAAAATAACCTATATAACAAAACCAAAAATCTTTAGATCTTCAAAAAAATCAATGTAAACACCTAAATTTATAGGGAAAATCCAATGATTATAAATTCTTTTTGTAGTTTTCAGTTCACTTTTTTCGTTTGCTAAATATAAACCTTTATTTTTCTGAGCTGTGAAATCAGTATGTATAACTTTCTTTGTTATGCCTTGATACTTATTATTTCAAATTTATATTTCTAGAAATCAAATAAATCTACCTTGTTGAAAAATAAACCACATTTTTGGTATATTATGGCCTAGAAACATATTTTATAGTTTTTGTAACTGCTCCTTGGAAACATTAATCCTAACAGAAGAGTGAAACCCTTGTCTGCCATAGTTCTCCCAACACCTTTTTAAAAAGTGGAAAAGCAAGTAAGTCATCTGTTATTTATTTACAGATGATTTAACATATATACATTGGTACTGTGTAGTGAGTCTTTCACCAAGAATTTTGAGGATTTTTCTCTGGTGCTTCACTATTTGTTATTTCTTGTGAGCTAACTTTTAATATAATTTGACTGTTTAATAAGTGAAATCCAGATATGTTGTGTGTTTTAGAATATATATTTTGTACATTATGTGCTTCCACTTAATTCTCTCCCTTCTTATGCTTGCTTTATTATAGAGTTATACTTTCAGAAGAATTATAAAACAGCTTGTATAAAATAACAAACCGTATTTTCTAGCATTAAAGGAATGTATAAATCAGAGATATTACATAGGGGTTAAGAACTCAAGCTTTGGAGTCACACATACCTGAGTTAAAACTAGTTACTATGATTAACTAGCTGTGTGATTCTGCCCAAATTGCTTAAACTCCTTGAGCTTCAGTATCTTTATTCATAAAATCTGCATAATAGTGCCCATCTGTTGAGATGGTAATAAGAATTAAATGAAATTATGCACATAAAGAACTTGGTATAGTAATTGGCACCAAGTAAACTCTAAATTAATATTATATATTGTTATTAGTGTATAGGTGTGGAAAGAACCAAAGCTAAAAATTTGCCCCAAAATGGTGGCTATTTTGGGTGATTACATGATAAAATTTTTTCTTTCATGTGTAACCTTATTTTTTATTGCTCTATGATGAATATTCATTATGTATTCTAACACATCTGCCAGATACCAGAAATAGTCCAGTGACAGCAATAAGTTATTGAGAAACAACAGAAGTTTCTATTATAAGCTTTTTTTTTGAAAGCTCCTTAAATATACACTATATCTTAACAGTTGGCAGTGGTTATGGTATTAGTAACAATAGTGGAACAATAAGCTTTGGATGGGTAAGATGCTGCACCTGCTTGTTATAAGGCACACAAAGGATAAGGATGAACTCAGGATGAATGATGTTGATTGTGGCCTCTTCCTTTCTGGATAAATAGCATGTATTGTGTTCTCCTCCTGAATGCTACATCCAGCACGACCACTTAGGGTTCCATTGAGATGCAATGAGCCATGAAGAAATCCCTCCCCAGGGATCTTATAATAATATACTATAGTCTTCTCTGAAACTGGAAATATACATGGCTTATCTAGGGCAGAATAATCTCCCAGTAGATCCTCTGGGATGCCTTCATGCTACTGATGAGGGGTAGAACCAGGTGGCCAGTGGTACCCTTGCCACCCCCAGCCTTTATTCTTCTACTTTTACTAGGTATTAAGGTGAATTTTTTTGTGGCAGATGATATAATTCACATTATTGACCATTTACTAGGTAAAATGTAAGTTTTAATAATTTATCAGAGGATATTGAAAAAAAGAGATCCTCTTTTCATTTAAGTTTTTATCATGAAGACCAATTTGTACACGAGGAAGCCTTTAATGTCCTAATGCTCTCATTTAAGAAAAGGACCATTTCTTTGCCTCTTTGATGTGTCACCAAATTTTGAAAGATGTCCAAATTGATATTTTAGATTGGAACCTTTATTGTTGCAAATATGTATGGATGTGTGTGTGAATTTTGAATAATGGTTTGAAGTTGATAAAGGATAATTAATAAACATTTTTAAAAATTAGTGTATATCCATTTGTCATTGGCCTTGGGGTCACTTTTTGCTTTTCTTTTTTCAGCTTGCATGGAACTATTTAATACCAGTGAATAAATGATTGTTTAGAGTACTTTTAAAACTCAGTTTTAATTTTCTATCTTTTGTTAGTGAATTTATAATTAAGTTTCTTTTTAACAAGACTTTTTTACTAAAATTTTCTTACCATATGGACTAAAAGTCATAGAAGATTAAATATCACAAGCTGTTTAAAACTGATATGTCTTTTATCACTTTGATGTCCTTAATATTCATCATTTTCAAGTTAAACTTTCTCTCTCTCTCCCTTACTAAAGGCTCATGTTGATGGAGATAAATTGCTGAACAGTTCAAGTAGTTTCTTAACATTCTAACTTGTCAAATATAAATAAGGTCATAGAGAATCATGTTAAATGGGGTGGATTATCACCAAGAGTCTAAAAGTCTTTTTTTCTTTACAGTAAAAGAACTATGAATAAAAATAAACTTGTGTATTTTGAGAAAAATCACTTATGAAACATTTCAGGTCAACAAATTAGTAGAATCCAAGTTTTTGTCAACAAATCCAATGAGTATATTTTATGTTTTATTTCTATGATAGAATGTGGAGTGGAGGGGGAGAGAGAGAAACAGCGAAAGAGAGAGGGAGAGAGAGAGAGAGAGAATGAATGAATGAATGTATGTCCTGGGAAGAAGCCCAAATAAACAGAAAACAAAAGAAAACAAACAGAAAAGGGAGAGGGAGTCAGTAAACTCTAAAATTAGAGCTAGTATAAGATAACATATCCCTATCACATGTTACTGAAATCACTTTTGAACCTTGAATCAACACTAATTGACTCACTAACAGTTTTAAAATATTCCCTTCTCCATTAGAAAGCATATGAAGCATATGTTATTTTATAACATTGTTAAAATAAAGAGTTATTTTCCAATAGAATTCCAAGAATTTTATCTATGCATGGAGTAGTAACTTACAGTTGTCATACATTCACTTGACTCCTAGCAGGTGTCCTGTTCATGAATTTACTAGATACATGGCCTCAGTGGACTTTTAAACTCACAACTTGTTAAATTGCTTTTATTTTTCTGTGCAAAATCATGGCCACTTCCTTCCGTAGTGTCTGAAGTCAGAGTCAGAATTTATTTTTTGAACCACTTTCTCCAAATCAGATATAGATTTTTTTTTCTACAAGTGTTCTATTAGGCACAATATATAGAAGAACATTCTATAAGGCAGAAAAAAAAATTGGGGAAATCAATAGTTTACCTGCTATTCACAGATCGCCAACTATTCTTTAAATTATTGCACTGTTTTTACTTTTCAAAGTAAAAGATTCATATGCTTCATTATTAGCTTTTATTTGACGGCCTTAAAATTAGCTGATGTCAACACAAAATATTGTGTAAGTTGTTGTCTCAAATGTTGGAAGAATGAGAGGATTTCAAAAGAAAGAAAGGTAGTGGGGCTCCATTTTTGACAAGTGACAATGTGCAGGACGTGGTGGCTCATGCCTGTTAATCCCAGCACTTTGGGAGGCTGAGGCAGGTGGATCACAAGGTCAAGAGTTCGAGACGAGCCTGGCCAACATGGTGAAACCCTGTAGCTACTAAAAATACAAAAAAACCCATTTAGCTGGGTGTGGTGGCACACGCCTGTAATCCCAGTTACTCGGGATGCTGAGGCAGGAGAATGCTTGCACCTGGGAGGTGGAGGTTGTGGTGAGCCGAGATCATGCCACTGCACTCCAGCCTGGGCAACAGAGTTAGACTCCATCTCAAAAAAGAAAGAAAGAGAGAAAGAGAGAGAGAAGAAAGAAAGAAAGACAACAACAAATGACAATGTTGCCATTTTTGTCAACACATGCTCTTTTGTGACAACTGCGACTCAACAAATATTGATCAAGCACGTACTATATGCCAGACAACAGAGATACAGCTTTCTACTACAGCTAAGCAATTCCTGGTGTATTGGAGATCATTATTGTCATTTTGTGGTTGATACACAGATAAGCTGAGGCTCAGAGAGGTTAAGTGACTTGCTCAAAATTGCACAGGTTGTAACAAGTAAAGCCAGAACTCTATCAGGTGTTTGATGAGAGAGCTCAAATGTTTCACTTGCTGTACAACCATCATGCAACTTACTTTGGGGTTTTATCAGGTCTACTGTAGCCAGGAAACAGAGCTTGGTTTCGTGCACAAACTTATCAGAATTGTAATTTGGACCACAATAAATATTTACTTGACCTCAGTCAAATTAGCATTTTTGTGCCTCAAGTTCTTTATTTGTAAAATGGGGATATTAACAGAACCTACCTCACTGGACTGCCCTGAAAATTAAATATGTTAGCAGATAAAAAGCACTTAGAAAATATTCACATATACTGTGAGAACTATCATTAAATCTTGTGAAGCATTTATTATTTAGAATTGTGTTCTAATAATATTCATTTCGCCAGGGGGTATTTTGTTTTAATTACCTGTTTCTGATTTTGGAGGATGGTAAGACAGAATAGTAACAGCTGTTCAGCTGTTAGTGTTAAAGGAAGAAAGCTGCACAAAAAGGCAGTGGAGAAACATAATTACTTCAAGAGGCACTAAAAGGAAGAAAAAAAAGAGTATGTAATATTCCACGTCAGGAGTCTCTAAAAGCTACCCCATAGTAACACAAACACATATCCTGATACTAGTTTTCCTAGAAATCAAAACCTGGGGCATTTATGGCAAAAATCAGCACATTAAACCCAAGACAATAAGTACAGTGAGTGGGGTAAAATGAGCAGGATATAATGATACAATTACATCTCCAGAGTGCCCCCCACATTCACTTTCAGCCATATTCTCCCTGCTACCTACTCTTGGTCCTGGATGATTAGCCTAGGTCTCTGGCCTCCCACTAACCATGAGTCTGTGCCTTTTGTATTTCCCCTCCCTCCCCTGGTTTCTTTCACTCCATCACACTGCACTGCATCCCCAGCCTCTGCACTGGCCCTTTTTAAGACATTAGTCAGGCACCAATGTAGAAGTTTGCATTCCTACCAATAGTGGTCTTCAAAATTATATCAACTCTGAATCTGAAACATGGTCAGACTCACAAACAATTTTTTTATGAGCTCCTTTGTAGCAGTGGGTGGTAAGGAAGAAAAGCATATCAGTTCTAGCAGCAAGCTTCCTGAGAGTGGTTATGAATGATTAACAATTACAAAGCCAACAGTGAATGCCTGAGTCTCTAGAGTCAGTGGAACCTACACTTACTAAAAATGACCTCTTAGGATAGAGCTTCCTTTAACTTCAGCCTACATTTCTTTTTTCAGTTTTCATTATTTTCATTTGTATAATAACCTTTCGCCTTCTGTTTGTAGGAAGTTTTGACCTTTCCTGAATGGCAGAGGGGAGGGGCTATTTTTCTGTGAAGAGTGAGAGAGAAAGAGAATATGTGTGTGTGATCACACATGCATGTGCACACATGTACACCCAAGTGCCGCTGGTATGGGTGGGTAAGAAGATACTATCACTTTTAATACTTATTTTTTGAGCAAATTTTTGAGACTTTGGCCAAGTCACCTTCTCACTGAGGACACTGTATTTCTTTTGTCACTTCTATCAACGAAGTTGTAAAATTTGATGGTTCTGTGGTTTGATAAGAATGAATGTCATGAAAAAGACTTCCCTAGACAAACAAAAGCTTAGGGAATTCATCATTCCTAGACCTGCCTTACAAGAAATACTAAAGAGAATTCTTCGAGTCAAGAATAAAGGGTACTAATTAGTAACATATCAGCATATGAAATATAAAACTCAAAGAAAAGGAGAGTTGGCACTTTGTGTCCAAGAATTCCACATTCATGAATTCAACTAACTGTGGATCAAAAATGGTTGGGGAAAAAAAACACCTGTACTGAGCATTTACAGATTTTTTTCTTTGTCATTATTCCCCAAACAATATAATACAGCAGCTATTTACATAGTGTTTACCTTGTATTCGGTGTTATAAGTATTATAGGAATGATTTAAAGTATATGTGATAATGTTCATAGGTAATAAAAAATTTTATGTAAGGAACTTGAGCATCCATGAATTCTGATACCCATGGGGAACCCTGAAAACCAATCTACCACAGACACTGAGGGACAACTGTACACAGTCACATTTGGAATACTACAATATTGTAATGTTGGTATATAAATCATTTATATCTTTAGCATGAAGGTTAAAAAACAAAACTGTTAAAAATAATAATAGCTACAATAATTTCTTAAGGAATACACAGTATAAAAAGATGTGTATTTTGACATCAAAAGCACAAAATGTGGGAGCGAAGAGTAAGAGTTCAAAGCTTTTGTGTTCAAGAAATATTTAGTTGTTATCAGCTTGTAATATCATTAATGAAAGGTGATTTATGTAAGCCTCATTATAACCATGAAGCAAAAATCTGTAGTAGATACACCAAAGATAAAAAGTAAGGATCAAAGTATACCATTAACAGAAAATCATCTAATCACAAAGGAAGACAGCAGAGAAAAAGAGAGGAAAAAAGTAAGTATCCACAAAACAACTGGAAAACAATTCACAGGATGGCAGTAGGAAGTCTTTACCAATCAATAATTATCTTTAATGTAAATAGATTAAATTTTTACTAAAATATATGCTGCCCAAAAAAGACTCATCTTACCTATAAGGATGTACATAGATTGAAAGTGAAGGGATGGAAAAGGATATTCCATGCAAATGAAAACCAAAAAATAACAAGAATAGCTATACTGATATCAGATAAAAAGACTTTAAGACAAAAATTGTAAAAAGAGACAAAGTCAGTATATAATGATAAGATGGTCAATTCTTTAAGAACATAAAATAATTACAAATATGTATACATTTAACCAACATGCACCTAAATATAATAAGCAAATATCTCGGAGGAGAGAGATCCAAGATGGCTGATCACTAGCAGCTCGGGATTGTAGCTCCCAGTGAAAGCGCAGAGAATGAAAGGACGCCACACTTTCAGACGAATTTTTGTTGCGCACGCACCAGGAGATTCCCAGCAGAGGAGCCCCACAGGTCACCAGCGCAACTCTTGTGGCTGGCGAGGCGGTTTTGCCACTGCCTTGGTGCGGTGGTTCTTGGTGCAGAGTCAGAAAAGCACCATCAATCATAATGCCGCTGTTTTGGCTGGTGCAGTGGGTCGCTCAGATTTTAGCGCTGGGAATCAACAAGTTGGACGTCCACTCAGAAACCCAATTATAAAGACAGTAATTATAAAGACCACAGATGGATAAATTTATAATGAAGGGAAGAAAACAGCCTAAAAAGGCTGAGAATACCCAAAATCAGAACGCCTCTCCCTCTACAGGGGATCACAGTTCCTCATCAGCAATGGAACAAGGCCTGATGGAGAACAAGTGTATTCCATTAACAGGAGCCGGCTTCAAATGGCGGATGATAAGAAACTTCTGTGAATTAAAAGAACTTGTTCTAACCCAATGCAAAGAAACTAAGAACTTTGAAAAAAGGTGTGACGAAATGTTAACAAGAATACACAATTTAAAGAGGAATATAAGTGAATTAATGGAGCTGAAAAATACAACACGAGAATTTCGCGAACTATGCACAAGTCTTAACAGCCGAATCGATCAAGCAGAAATCAGAAGTCGAAGACCAACTTAATGAAATAAAACAAGAAGACAAGATTAGAGAAAAAAGGATAAAAA